>NC_133651.1:141878217-142182223 GCF_009905375.1 Apium graveolens | reverse complement strand
TGTACTGTCATCTCAAAGAAAAGATTTTTCCTAGTAATTGTAGATGATTTCTCAAAGTTCTCTTGGACCTATTTCCTAAAGTCCAAAGATGAAGCTAGTGAATCATCATCAATCACATAAGGCAAGTTAACAATCATCCTGATTTCAAAGTTAGAAGAATCAGGAGTGACAATGGAACTGAGTTCAAGAACTATGTCATGAGAGCATTCTGTGAGGAAAATGGGATCTTGCATGAGTTTTCAGCAGCAAGGACTCCACAACAGAATGGAGTAGTGGAAAGAAAGAATAGATCTCTTATTGAAGCTGCAAGGACAATGCTTGAAGAATCAAAATTACCAACATATTTCTGGGCTGAAGCTGTCACACTGCATGCTACACTCAGAACATCTCTCTGATTAATCAAGCAAAATGCAAGACACCTTATCAATTGTTCAAAAGAAGCCAACTATGAACTTTCTTCATGTCTTTGGATGTAAATGCTATATTCTGAGAAATCAAACGATCAAATGGGAAGTTTGATACTAAAGCAGATGAAGGAATTTTGTTGGATATGCTGTTGGTAAAGCATATAGAGTCTACAATCTAAGAACCAACATTATTGTTGAATCTATACATTTGTGTTTGATGATAAAAAGATTGAAGGACTAAAGATGGGATTACCATGAGAGCCTCAAATTCGACAATGTTGAGATGGTCAGTGATGAAAGTGATGATGAGAGTAATCAAGAAAAAGGTCTAAGGATAATGCAGACAAATCTACTACAAATGAAGCACAAAACTCACATCCGTCGAGTTACATAATGCTTCATCCGTCGGAAGGCAATCTGTATTATCTGTCGGAAGACAACCTGCCTCATCCGTCGATACTCAAAATTCACCATCCGTCGGGTTATCAAAAGGAGCAGGAAATCAAGGCAGATCACCCATAGAAAGCACCCCAATCTCAAATCAAAGATCCACAAACTCAGGGGGAGTTTCTAGCAATCAAACTCAATCACACATCAAGACAACATTGAGGTCTCTTCATCTAGGGCTAATCTACCTCAACCAAGAAATGGACAAAAGATCACCCCTTTGAACTGATTATTGGTGATATTTCTTCCAGAGTTCAAACCAGGAGCAACTCAAAGAATGTCTATACAGCAGCTTCCTGTCTAAGGAAGAACCAAAGAAGGTAGAAGAAGCCTTATTAGATCCTGATTGGATTTTAGCTATGCAAGAGGAGCTAAACCAATTGAAAGGAATAAAGTATGGAAGCTGGTACCCAAGCCTAAAGGAAAGAATCCAATAGACACCAAATAGGGTATTCAGAAACCAAGATGGATGAAATGGCATAGTAGTAAGGAACAAAGCAAGATTGGTTGCTAAGGCTATTGTCAGCAAGAAGGAATAGATTTTGATGAAACATTTGCTCCTGTTGCAAGACTTGAAGCCATCAGAATCTTCTTAGCCTATGCAGCCCATGCCAATTTCAAAGTCTATCAAATGGATGTCAAAAGTGCCTTTCTGAATGGAGATTTGGAGGAAGAAGTGTATGTAATGTCAACCTCCGGGCTTTGAAGATCCAAATTTTCCCAGAGTATGGTCTATTATCTACTGAAGCACTTTATTGGACTGAAGCAAGCACCTAGAGCCTGGTATGACACTTTATCAAAGTTCCTTTGGAAAGTCACTTCACAAGAGGTACTGTAATAAAACTTATTTTTCAGAAATATGAATGGCTCTAACAATACTTGTTCACATTTATGTAGATGATATTATTTTTGGCTCTACAGATGAGAAACTTTGTAAAAAGTTTGCCAAACTGATGCAAAGCAAGTATGAAATGAGTATGATGTGAGAACTAACTTACTTTTTGGTTTACAAGTTAAGCAGTTAGTGATGGAATATTCATTAGTCAAACTAATATATTTTGTCTTTTAAAGAAGTTGATCTAATGGATTGCACATCTGCAAAACTCCCATGGCCACTGTAATAACCCCAATTTTCGGGAAATTTTTGAAACCCTTATGAATAGTGTTTTTGCTGAACGAGAAAACTTTTCATGCCACGCTATGTAGGGGTTCTGTTATTGATCTTATGGGATATTATTAGTACTCTATGAAGTATATAAGTGTATGTAAAGATCGTCAGAATCCAATTCCGAACACTTTGGTTTTTCCCGGAAATCCACAATATACGGAGAGAATTGAGTATAAGGTAACAGGATAAAATGATTTAAATTAAAGGATTATAAAAGAGGATCATAGAAGGAATATAATATATTGAGAAAGGTTAAGGGAACCTAAGTAATAAGATCCCGGGTATGATCCTTCAAACGATAAAACGAGAACGAAAGTTAAGCGAACCGTATAGCAGATCAGCGGTCATTAGGCAAACGATTAGGAAGTTAATCAAAGGGATTAATGGGAATGATGTCATCCACCAATAGAAGAAGACAAGGAAGGAAGGATGACATCATGTGGATGAGATAAGCATGACATGGGAAGGAGGAGGTGTGGTGGCTTTGTAACCACACAAATCCAAGGGCAAGAAGGTAATTCACTAAAGCAAAAAACAAAACCAAATCAACCAACCAAGCAAATCATTTCATTTTCATCAAACAAACACAAATTCTCCATTCTTCATGAAGCTCTCGGGTGGGTTTCTTAATTTTTGAAAGTCCAAGCTCCTCCACTTGTTATTTTCCAAGGTAATTATCCTAGCTTCTCCTAGTTAAGTTACATACTTCCTATAAGTTTAAGCTTCTAATTCCAAGCCAATCTTTTTCTATAAATCATCAAAGAAGATGGTGAATAGTGTTTTCAAGAACTAAAATTTGTGTTCTTGAAGTTGTGTTTAGATTAAGCTTGGATAAAGACTTTAAAGGTGATTCCAAGCCATCCTCTTGATTCTCCACTCTCCAAGGAAGGTATAAACTACAAACCCTAGCTTTAGTTTTGAGTAATTAGGATTGAATGTGTTTGATTTAGCATATGTGAAGCATGATGCTTGAATGGTTGAAGTTTGGTTGAGTTGTAGAGATTAGTTGGTTTTGTTGTATTGTTGGAGTTGTAAATCTTGGTAATTAGTTAAAGAACCTAAGTAAAGCTTTTAGTTCATGTGAGGAATAAGTATAAATGGTAAATGTTGTGGTTTTGAATAAAAGAACTTAAGTATGATTAAAGTTAAGTTTAGGCATAAGTATGAATGATTAAATTGAATTGGTTGGGGTTGTTATGATGTGATAAGGATGGAGGATGGTTGTATGTTGGATTTGAGGTTGATTTGGGTTGTTTGTGAATGGGTTAAAATTTGGAAATCACGTAAACATAGCCGTCGTAACGTCCGATTTTCTTTGGACTGTTTTTGTGCATAGCATTAGGACCCGAGAACCCCCTGCTAGATTGTGACCACTGCCATGATTAGATAGCTCATGTTACGAGCTTCGTTTTGATATGTAGTTCGTTCGATTCCGATGCACGGTTTAGGAGAAACGACCGTTTCAAGTAACGGCGTTTCGCGAACGAAACTTTTTCCCTCGCCTTACTTTGAAACATAGATTAAAGACCAAAAAGGGTTAATTAATGTATGAAACATTTATGGTAAGTGTGTTAGGCAGTTGGTAAGACACTCGCGAAGGAATCGCTTTAAAACTCGTAAAGGTTAAATTATTAAAAATGGTGGAGCCGAGGGTACCCGAGTGGACTTAAGCGAATCAGTGAGCGCAAAACAAGCGTTAGAGTCTAAGTTAGTTAAAGTATAGATTTACAAGTGACTTTGGTTTAATTCCAACTTACTTGTTGTTTATAGGTTACCAGACTCGTCCCGAGCCATTCGTAACCCCAGTCGCTCAGGCAAGTTTTCTACCCGTTATACTGTTGTTGTGATGTAAATATATGTATATGCATTATCTTGTGATATTGCATGATTGTTATTAGCAAATTTTGCGATATATTGGAGCATGCTAATATGGTATATATGCATGTCTGTTTCGTAATCTGGTTATCTATCTGTTGATTTCAATGCTTATAGTTGCATAATACCTATGCTAGAAATAAGCAAGTAGTTGCGTATACCCTTAGTATAGGGGATAAAAGGTGAACATATTTCTAAACCGGGAGTCGATGTTCCCGAGTATATATATATATATATATATTTATTTATATATATATATATGGATATAGTTTTTAAAACTATTAATCGAATAAGGTTTATTCGATAACTTTAACTCTTATTTTATTATTGAATATTATTTCAAATATTATTCGAAGGCGTATGACTCCTTTACATTATTTTTTTGAATATTATTTGAATATTCATTTGAGGATGTATGACTCCTTTATTTTATTTAATGAATATTATTTATAATATTCATTCGAGGTATTTTGACTCAGCTTATTTTATTTATTGAATATTATTTGAATATTCATTTGAGGATCTATGACTCCGATTATTTGCTGAGATATATTCTTTAATTTATTAAAGAATAAGGTGTCGATAATCAAACTTACTTTTGATTATTCAAATAAAGATATTACTTTCGTATAAGTATATCTTTGATTATTTGCTATTCATTTCAAGTATAAGTTTTAATACTTCTACTTCAATTATTTTATAAAGATTATTTTTATGGGAATATTATTTAAATAATAATATTCAGACATTTTCTAAATATTCTGGGGACTGATTTACTTCATTAAATCAGTTTTACTCCAAACACTCTTTAAAGTGTTTTCGAGTCTTTAAAATGATTTTCAAAAGTTAGAGCAGATCCCAAAACTATTTTTATATTTAAGATCTTCCTTTTAAAAAGGGGATTTAAATACTCGCTCAAAACCTGGGGGATCCGGCTCGGTGGTGTGTTTTATATTCGCAACAAGGTTGCTGTCTTGGTAAAAGAGTTTTTGATTACTTACCCAATATTCGGGAAGTAAAATTCTTGGAACAAGTTAATCCATTAACAGGCATCGCCTGGGAAATATCGGTGAGTTTTCCTTTCCAACTAGGTACGACTTCTTGGTGGAGCCGTATCAACAAGTTTCTACTTGGGGAAAGGGGGAAACGAGCTTTACGTTTCAGAGTCATGGATTTCATCTGAACTAGGAGTGGCGTAAGTGGTCGAGTAGCGCCGGCCCAGCCTTATTATATTGGCCCAAATGGCCTGGAAGTTCCGCTAAGGCGGTCCATTCCTTAGGAGTTCAGTGTTCGGTTGACAAGTAAATCCGACAGGTTCTCCTCTACATGTAGAAAATGGTGGGGTTGTACTACTACGACTGATCATCGTAAGTGGTCTTCCTGGCGCGGTAAACTCCCGTAATGAGTTCATCATCCAATTGGATATTTCTGCAACACTACCCAAAGTACTTCGATAGAAAGGCTACGGTTGGGCGATTGTTGAGTGTTGGCAGGGTCAAGTTTTCAAAATAATGTTTGCATCAAATGAAGTATCTCATAACTTCATTTTATTTTGATGATATTTTAAAGGTTGAATCTATTCAAGTATTATCTTGTAGTCTCGTCTATGTGATGAACTTTGGAAACTAATTATAACTTGAATGGTGGTAGTTCAAGTAGTATTTGGAAAAGATATAAGTATATTGGAGTATTTTGTAACTTCATCTTTTAAACTTATATCTAGTAAATGATTATCTTATGCATGACAAAGATTTTCAGAAAAACGTTGAGACAAGGTTAGATATATGAGATCACCTTGCAACGATATTTTTATACAGTTATACACTGGAATTCTGTGTGTATTATGCATGGAAGAGGACTTCCAATATTTCGAAAAGTATATATGTATATATATATATACTGAATATTTTGCGACTTCATCGCATTAAGATATCAACTTGGTTCATTTCTTTTGACCAAGACTTTCATGAGTATTATGAGTAGGCTCATATATTGTAAATCATTATACATATTATTTTGGTGGGCTTGCTGCTCACCCTTGCTTTATTTCTTCATCACACAACAACAGTTAGGAAAGATGGCCAGACTCCAGCAGACCCAGCGCAAGCGCGTGGGAAGCGTCCTGTGTCTTCCCGTTGATGTTGTAGCTGCTATAGCTGCAGAGGTAGATCTATTGTAGATCAGACCATCTACTTTTGAGAATCAATTATGTATAATTATAACTTGTGGCAGATAATGGCAATTAACTGTAAATTTATCAAGTAATCATTTTGGGTTGTAATAACTTTTAAATTGTGGATTCAAAGACTTGTACTTATTTAAATTTCATCTCTGAGACTATAACGGGTTGTGGTGTGTGTTAGTGTGGGGTCACAGCATAAGGTTATTTATTAATTAAGTGAAGTGATATTGTGGAAAGAAAGACCGTGACGACCCGGATCCCCGACCCCGGATCTGGGGGTGTTACAGAAATGGTATCAGAGCTAAGCGTTATAAACCTCAGAGATGATGGGACGTTAAGATAATAAGTTCACTAAGATAATAAGAACTCTTGCCAAGTTCATAGTCGGGCTACCTAACGTAGTACTGACGGTTAAAACCCTTATGGGAACCCTTATAAATATCGTGATAGGAGCGTAGTTCGTTATCGTATATGGTAGCGGGACTCCGAACCCTGAAGTTGAGGAATATCAACGCGATGATGTTTTATTAGTTATTGGAGATCAGATTGTGGATCCGATAGAGTGTCCTAATGCAGGACCGGATGATGTTGATATTGAGGATGTTGTCCTAGTAGGGATAGTTGTTGAGAAGGACCCCATGGAGAATCCTGACAGGATTGGATAAAGGACCACTGATGAATTGATGACCATGGTTTGGTCGACTACCAGAGGTAGGATTGGCCGGTCACTACCGGAGGTTCGTTCAAGTTGTAAAGATAGTAGCCCCTTTAACGCGGCTTACTCGTAAGACTGAGAAGTTCGAATGGACAGAGAAATGCGAGAACAGCTTTCAAGAACTGAAGCAGAGGTTGGTGATGGCCCCTATGCTGGCATTGCCGGATGGAAAAAGGAGATTTTGTGATTTGTAAGTGACGCTTCGCATAAGGAATTAGGGTGCTTCTTAGCACATCAAGATAATCGCGTCTGCGTCAAGACAATTAAGGTAATATGAAATTTGATATCATCGCCCATGAGCTTAGGCTCGTGGCAATAATTTTACCCTAAAGATTGGAGGCACTACTTGTATGGAGAGAAGTGCGAGAATTACCTAAGCCATAAATGCTCTAGTACATTCTTACGTAGAAAGAGCTCAACATACGCTAGAGGAGGCGGTTAGAGCTAATCAAGAATTATGATTGGCAGATTCTTTATCATTCGGGGTAAGCCAATATGGTGGCTGATGCCCTTAGTAAAAAGGAGAGACTCAAGATGATAATGTCTTTGGAGAGTTTATAAGAGATTTTGAGAAAATGGAAATAGTAGTGAAGGTAACCGGAGCCGGTACCGAAAAGCTGTTTGAGATTGC
Source organism: Apium graveolens (assembly GCF_009905375.1). Taxonomy (NCBI): domain Eukaryota; kingdom Viridiplantae; phylum Streptophyta; class Magnoliopsida; order Apiales; family Apiaceae; genus Apium; species Apium graveolens. Next base: position 142,174,798 of record NC_133651.1, on the reverse strand, counting down.
AATACAGCCCGAATTATTGGAAAAGATCATATTGTGCCAGAAAAGTTATGAATAAAGGCAGAGAGCCAACAAATAGATAAGAGGTTAATATCGAGAAAGATGATAAGGGAATAATGAGGTATTCCTATAGAATTTGGGTTCCAAAAGTTCAAGAGCGTAAGGATGAGATCTTAGATGAAAGCTAGTTTGAGGAATAAGATTTAGAGCAAACCCTGAATGTGATAGTCAGGGAGGACGCCATCAAGATAGAAGGAACCCATGACATAATGGAGTGAAAAATGAGGATTTTAAATTAAAAGATGACCCCAATTATGGGGAGTAGGATGAAACATTTCATACTAAGGAAACAAAAAGTCGAGCGAGACAAGGAGACCCGAGACGGTACTCCTATACGGAAATTCATGGACCTGTCTAAAGAGAACTTAGACTATTATCCCCAACCACCACCCTGAGGAGACAGTGCGGTGGGAAATTCTTTCAGGACCTTTAAATCGCTAAGCTCTCAGAGTTCCAAGGAACAAGCTGACCCAGTCGAGGCAAGAGCCTGGCTAAAGGAAATATAGGAATCATTTGAGATTCTAAATGATTGACGAATCACAAAAGACTATTTTTATCACTTACCCTCCTAAGAGAGAGGCCACCCGCTGGTAAAAGGCCAAGGAAGGCACGGAGCAAGAGATTATAATAAACTGATTTAAGTCCAGTCAATTGTTTTCGGGAAAGTAATTCCCAAAGATAAGGAGATAGTGTAAAAGCTTTAGAGTCAGAACAAAGGCAGACGAGTATGATAAATTATGAATCTAAGTTGTAAAAGTTGTCAAGATTCGTTCTGAGGATACGAATCCAGAATGACGGGATGTTTGAAATCAATGCTTATGTTGTGTTAGTTCATGAAATAATGATAAGGAAGTTGGGTATGAGGAAACCCTAAAGACTCGTAGTAATAGAAATAGAAAAGTAAGTAATCGTCAGGATGAGGGTGATTCACCATGAGTTAAAATTGATGGTTGAGGGCATAAGAGATACATATATATTATCCCCTGTAAGTTGGGAGGATTCGAAGAAACCTTGAGATAGTTCGAAGGATAAATAATGAGACGCGGATAGACTGAGGAGACAAGAAAGTAAGAAATCAAGAAAATTGGATGAAGGAAGTGACCTTCAAGAATGTGAAGTGTAAGACCGGTGGCTTGATACCCAGGAAGGGAGACGCCAGGTATGAAAGATATCCCAACATTGAGATGACTGTTGAGATAAACAACAAAAGTAAATAAGGATTTATTAAGAAGAAGTTCACGTTGAACACGACCAATATCTTCCAGATCATCCATGTGATCATTACCAAATCAGGAAAGAAAAACGGATAACCATTTTTATCTTTTGGAGGCCATGTGGATTGACCTTAACTTGAATAAGGATGCTATTGTGAAATTCGGTGTAGACTATCGAGGTGGAAATGATTGAACAAGATACCCTTATCAGGGATATATGACTTTATTTATCCATGGAAGGATGCAGGTACCTTTTAAAGGTGGAATTAAGGATAGAACACCGGTAACTTAAAATGAATCCTAGGGGAATGCATAAAGGTTGGCATTTCACCCTTAATAGGGATAGTATGAGTTTTGACAGTATGAATTGGAAAGGATTAAGGTAACAATAACCTTTAAGAATTAGTGGAGAAATTTTTCAAGATGTATATAGATAATGGTTCTAGTAATAGTGAATGGTATTTTGATATGCCCTGTATCTAGGGAATACAGGAGGAACGATTGAAGGATAACCTTAGAGGTTTTACAAGGAGAAAGGTAATATTCAAAATTCTCAAGAATAAAAATGTTGATAAAAGAAATATGACGTAATTATAATGATGCCAAGTGGGGCACGTGTTAAACCACGAGAAAGTATGGATCGAACCAGTAAAGGTCAAAATTGTTCTAGGCAATTAGGACTTAAGATAAAAGATGTTCTAAGTATGATTGAGAGTCAGTCGTGACAGTGATTAGCCTCTAAAGACTGAGGCAATAACTTATGGAAAAATGGTGATATTTTTTTTTTTTCCTATCTGATTTTAAGGAAAACATCTTCACTCAAGCAGTGATCGGAAATAAGGTAGAAAATTTATTTGGAGGTGGTTAAAATGACATTGACTGTAAGGAAATTTTACTATCAGGAAAGGCCAAAGAGGTGGCCGACACTTTAAGGGTAAGAGGATAATTATAGGCGCGTGTGCCAAAAGAATACAGTGATGATGGTTAAAAATGTGAAGGTTAAATTATGGTTTGGAAGATTGACATTCCTTCTGATGACTGTGCAATACCCAACCGTAATAGTAGTTAGTAAAGGTTTAATTCGTGTAATCGCCATGAACGGGCTATCTATCTTAGAAGGTCCTATCTTGAGATAAGCCAGGACCATGTTTCAAAAAGGACTAGATGAACCTTTGAGTTAAGTCTTCTATTTAAGGCATATGATTAAGAATGGTATTAACCTGCTATCGTTGCTTTGATTGAAACTCTTCTGCAATTTTATCTGCTTCATGTCATGAAAGTACGTCAGAGTTTGGAGTGTTCTTCATGAATTGTGATTGGTGGTTATGTTAACTCCTTAGGAGAATTAGATACGAGATGTATGGACCCCGTATGGTTAGCTATTAAGATTTCATGGAAAGTGAATGATGACAGTGGGTCAGTGGTGGACCATAGTAAGGCAGCAATGATTCTGCGAGTAGTGAGCTGATTGTAACCGTGAGAGTTGTATTGGAATGGATGTTGAGATTGAATACCACTAATCGGGTAGTGGTAGTGTATAAGTTATCATTGATAGACTAATTAAGTAGAGTATCTACCTATTGAATATTTATTCTTTCTTATCAATAGAGAGCCGTATTATTATACGAGGAAGGTTGCGATGCGAGCATAGAATCCTAGTAACGGTGATATATAGAATGAGATCCCAGATTCGATTTTCGATGTCGAGGGAGTTTCAAAGGTGATTGTGTATAAGCTCGAGGAAGAGCATGGGTCCATAGAATGATGGACGGGATAACGAAAATATTTAGGCACGTGAAAAACGATGCTATAATACTTGATGTTGATATAAATACATATATGTTTTGTTCTCCTATGACAAACCTCTGTAGTTCAGAGGTAGATTCCAAGCCAGATATTTTGTGGCAGTATATTTTTTTTCATATATACAATTCTCTTCAGTTCGTTCTTTTCTCTTCTTTTCATTTCATGTAAGCTGAGAAGAACAACCCTTCCAGAAAGGGGAGGTATTGCCGAATGACTATCTATCTGTGTGATAGAAGCCTAGTAGGATACCAGCTATTGTTTAATTGCTTGTCAAGTACTAAAGGCTGGCCACCTTCTGTACTAACTATGCGATATAACAAGTGTTCATGATCTTAGTGATCTCTCAACAAATTCCTTTACTTCTATTTGATTGATCAAATTTTGGAAAATAGAAGCAGCTGAAAAAAGGAGTAATAAAGTGGTGGTAGTATGCGGAATGGGAACACATTCGTGATACTAAGGTTGACGTGGTTATTAAAAGGTTATAGAATGCTAACGAGCAAAAGTATAACCAGTATAATATTAGGAACGGAAGGTAGTAGCGATTACGAACTGGAAAAGAATGGGTATTGAGAAGCAGAAGCTCTAATGTTAAAAGCAAAATGAGAGTCTGTGTAATAGACTTGAAAGAATTTGGAATGATCACTAAATTCGGATTGAGTTATCTTACGACAATATATCATATGTCATTATCGAGATGTCGCCTTATGAGATCATTGAGGGAAGACAATGTCGATCTCCCTTATGTTAGGATGAAGTTGTAGAGCGCAAGATGCTCAGACCAGTAGTAGTCCAAAGGACCAAGGATATGATAGATCTAATCAGAGGACGGCTGGTAGTAGCCCAAGATGGACATGATAAGTATGTTGATTTGACACGAAAGGATAAAGAATATGAAATAGGGGACCTAGTAATGTTATAGGTATCCCTTGGAAAGGATTGATGAGGTTCGGAAAGAAAGGAAAGCTAAGTCTACAATTTGTTGGACCCTTGGATATATTAAGACGTTTGGGAAGTTAGCATATGAGCTAGCCCTAACCCCGAACATGTAGCAGGTCGTAACGTGTTCCACGTATCAATGTTAAGGAAGTGTAATTCGGATGCCAGACAAATAGGGGCATATGAGCGCATAGACATGCAACCAGACGTAACCTATATGGAGCAACCAGGAAGGGTATAGAGTAAAAAGGAACGAGTGCTTAGGAGAAGGGTTATCAAACTAGTAAGAGTTTGATGGTAGAACCATAATGTGGGAAAATTTACTCGAGAGTTAGAAAGTGCAATGCTAAGAGAGTATCCCTATTCATTTTCTATCTGATTCCGGGACGGAATCCTTTTAAGGAGGGGAGACTGTAATAACCCCAATTTTCGGGAAATTTTTGAAACCCTTATGAATAGTGTTTTTGCTGAACGAGAAAACTTTTCATGCCACGCTATGTAGGGGTTCTGTTATTGATCTTATGGGATATTATTAGTACTCTATGAAGTATATAAGTGTATGTAAAGATCGTCAGAATCCAATTCCGAACACTTTGGTTTTTCCCGGAAATCCACAATATACGGAGAGAATTGAGTATAAGGTAACAGGATAAAAAGGATTTAAATTAAAGGATTATAAAAGAGGATCATAGAAGGAATATAATATATTGAGAAAGGTTAAGGGAACCTAAGTAATAAGATCCCGGGTATGATCCTTCAAACGATAAAACGAGAACGAAAGTTAAGCGAACCGTATAGCAGATCAGCGGTCATTAGGCAAACGATTAGGAAGTTAATCAAAGGGATTAATGGGAATGATGTCATCCAACCAATAGAAAGAAGACAAGGAAGGAAGGATGACATCATGTGGATGAGATAAGCATGACATGGGAAGGAGGAGGTGTGGTGGCTTTGTAACCACACAAATCCAAGGGCAAGAAGGTAATTCACTAAAGCAAAAACAAAACCAAATCAACCAACCAAGCAAATCATTTCATTTTCATCAAACAAAACACAAAATTCTCCATTCTTCATGAAGCTCTCGGGTGGGTTTCTTAATTTTTGAAAGTCCAAGCTCCTCCACTTGTTATTTTCCAAGGTAATTATCCTAGCTTCTCCTAGTTAAGTTACATACTTCCTATAAGTTTAAGCTTCTAATTCCAAGCCAATCTTTTTCTATAAATCATCAAAGAAGATGGTGAATAGTGTTTTCAAGAACTAAAATTTGTGTTCTTGAAGTTGTGTTTAGATTAAGCTTGGATAAAGACTTTAAAGGTGATTCCAAGCCATCCTCTTGATTCTCCACTCTCCAAGGAAGGTATAAACTACAAACCCTAGCTTTAGTTTTGAGTAATTAGGATTGAATGTGTTTGATTTAGCATATGTGAAGCATGATGCTTGAATGGTTGAAGTTTGGTTGAGTTGTAGAGATTAGTTGGTTTTGTTGTATTGTTGGAGTTGTAAATCTTGGTAATTAGTTAAAGAACCTAAGTAAAGCTTTTAGTTCATGTGAGGAATAAGTATAAATGGTAAATGTTGTGGTTTTGAATAAAAGAACTTAAGTATGATTAAAGTTAAGTTTAGGCATAAGTATGAATGATTAAATTGAATTGGTTGGGGTTGTTATGATGTGATAAGGATGGAGGATGGTTGTATGTTGGATTTGAGGTTGATTTGGGTTGTTTGTGAATGGGTTAAAATTTGGAAATCACGTAAACATAGCCGTCGTAACGTCCGATTTTCTTTGGACTGTTTTTGTGCATAGCATTAGGACCCGAGAACCCCCTGCTAGATTGTGACCACTGCCATGATTAGATAGCTCATGTTACGAGCTTCGTTTTGATATGTAGTTCGTTCGATTCCGATGCACGGTTTAGGAGAAACGACCGTTTCAAGTAACGGCGTTTCGCGAACGAAACTTTTTCCCTCGCCTTACTTTGAAACATAGATTAAAGACCAAAAAGGGTTAATTAATGTATGAAACATTTATGGTAAGTGTGTTAGGCAGTTGGTAAGACACTCGCGAAGGAATCGCTTTAAAACTCGTAAAGGTTAAATTATTAAAAATGGTGGAGCCGAGGGTACCCGAGTGGCTTAAGCGAATCAGTGAGCGCAAAACAAGCGTTAGAGTCTAAGTTAGTTAAAGTATAGATTTACAAGTGATTTTGGTTTAATTCCAACTTACTTGTTGTTTATAGGTTACCAGACTCGTCCCGAGCCATTCGTAACCCCAGTCGCTCAGGCAAGTTTTCTACCCGTTATACTGTTGTTGTGATGTAAATATATGTATATGCATTATCTTGTGATATTGCATGATTGTTATTAGCAAATTTTGCGATATATTGGAGCATGCTAATATGGTATATATGCATGTCTGTTTCGTAATCTGGTTATCTATCTGTTGATTTCAATGCTTATAGTTGCATAATACCTATGCTAGAAATAAGCAAGTAGTTGCGTATACCCTTAGTATAGGGGATAAAAGGTGAACATATTTCTAAACCGGGAGTCGATGTTCCCGAGTATATATATATATATATATATATTTATTTATATATATATATATGGATATAGTTTTTAAAACTATTAATCGAATAAGGTTTATTCGATAACTTTAACTCTATTTTATTATTGAATATTATTTCAAATATTATTCGAAGGCGTATGACTCCTTTACATTATTTTTTTGAATATTATTTGAATATTCATTTGAGGATGTATGACTCCTTTATTTTATTTAATGAATATTATTTATAATATTCATTCGAGGTATTTTGACTCAGCTTATTTTATTTATTGAATATTATTTGAATATTCATTTGAGGATCTATGACTCCGATTATTTGCTGAGATATATTCTTTAATTTATTAAAGAATAAGGTGTCGATAATCAAACTTACTTTTGATTATTCAAATAAAGATATTACTTTCGTATAAGTATATCTTTGATTATTTTCTATTCATTTCAAGTATAAGTTTTAATACTTCTACTTCAATTATTTTATAAAGATTATTTTTATGGGAATATTATTTAAATAATAATATTCAGACATTTTCTAAATATTCTGGGGACTGATTTACTTCATTAAATCAGTTTTACTCCAAACACTCTTTAAAGTGTTTTCGAGTCTTTAAAATGATTTTCAAAAGTTAGAGCAGATCCCAAAACTATTTTTATATTTAAGATCTTCCTTTTAAAAAGGGGATTTAAATACTCGCTCAAAACCTGGGGGATCCGGCTCGGTGGTGTGTTTTATATTCGCAACAAGGTTGCTGTCTTGGTAAAAGAGTTTTTGATTACTTACCCAATATTCGGGAAGTAAAATTCTTGGAACAAGTTAATCCATTAACAGGCATCGCCTGGGAAATATCGGTGAGTTTTCCTTTCCAACTAGGTACGACTTCTTGGTGGAGCCGTATCAACAAGTTTCTACTTGGGGAAAGGGGGAAACGAGCTTTACGTTTCAGAGTCATGGATTTCATCTGAACTAGGAGTGGCGTAAGTGGTCGAGTAGCGCCGGCCCAGCCTTATTATATTGGCCCAAATGGCCTGGAAGTTCCGCTAAGGCGGTCCATTCCTTAGGAGTTCAGTGTTCGGTTGACAAGTAAATCCGACAGGTTCTCCTCTACATGTAGAAAATGGTGGGGTTGTACTACTACGACTGATCATCGTAAGTGGTCTTCCTGGCGCGGTAAACTCCCGTAATGAGTTCATCATCCAATTGGATATTTCTGCAACACTACCCAAAGTACTTCGATAGAAAGGCTACGGTTGGGCGATTGTTGAGTGTTGGCAGGGTCAAGTTTTCAAAATAATGTTTGCATCAAATGAAGTATCTCATAACTTCATTTTATTTTGATGATATTTTAAAGGTTGAATCTATTCAAGTATTATCTTGTAGTCTCGTCTATGTGATGAACTTTGGAAACTAATTATAACTTGAATGGTGGTAGTTCAAGTAGTATTTGGAAAAGATATAAGTATATTGGAGTATTTTGTAACTTCATCTTTTAAACTTATATCTAGTAAATGATTATCTTATGCATGACAAAGATTTTCAGAAAAACGTTGAGACAAGGTTAGATATATGAGATCACCTTGCAACGATATTTTTATACAGTTATACACTGGAATTCTGTGTGTATTATGCATGGAAGAGGACTTCCAATATTTCGAAAAGTATATATGTATATATATATATATATATACAGAATATTTTGCGACTTCATCGCATTAAGATATCAACTTGGTTCATTTCTTTTGACCAAGACTTTCATGAGTATTATGAGTAGGCTCATATATTGTAAATCATTATACATATTATTTTGGTGGGCTTGCTGCTCACCCTTGCTTTATTTCTTCATCACACAACAACAGTTAGGAAAGATGGCCAGACTCCAGCAGACCCAGCGCAAGCGCGTGGGAAGCGTCCTGTGTCTTCCCGTTGATGTTGTAGCTGCTATAGCTGCAGAGGTAGATCTATTGTAGATCAGACCATCTACTTTTGAGAATCAATTATGTATAATTATAACTTGTGGCAGATAATGGCAATTAACTGTAAATTTATCAAGTAATCATTTTGGGTTGTAATAACTTTTAAATTGTGGATTCAAAGACTTGTACTTATTTAAATTTCATCTCTGAGACTATAACGGGTTGTGGTGTGTGTTAGTGTGGGGTCACAGCATAAGGTTATTTATTAATTAAGTGAAGTGATATTGTGGAAAGAAAGACCGTGACGACCCGGATCCCCGACCCCGGATCTGGGGGTGTTACAAATGTCGGCTTTCTCCCAATCTTGAGCCTTGAAACTTGAAAGCCCGAAACCTTCTTCATGACCTTTACTTAGCCAATAAACTGCCACCTAGAGAGTGATTATAGAATTCCTGAGATATTGTTATTGATATTGCATTATAGAACTGTCTATATAGTTACTTGATGAACATCTTTGCTCATTTATTTGCTTTGATCTAACCATGACAGTTAAGCAAGAAGATGGCCAGACTTAGGCGCACCGCTCGCAAGAGCGTTCCTGGTGGTCCCTACCGAGTTGTAGGTTTCCAGATACCAGAGCAGGTAGTTGCGGTGTGTATGAGCAAGCGTGTAGTTGGAGGACTTGTATAAGCTGGTTCATATACTTTGGGTTATCTATTGATTCCATGTTGAAATCGAATAAATTTGAATTTACGTATATTTTGGGTTGTAATATATTTATTCTGGTTGGTAGTTGTAATCTTGTGTCATACTTAATCCTATTTAGATCCTGTTATTATTATCGGGGTTTATTATATCTGTTGTTATTATATTAGTTTAATAGTGTGTGGGTCCTCATTTCCTAACCCTGAGATTGAGGGCGTCACATTAGGAATCAATCATACTAGTGTTTTATTTACTCCCATTGGTAATTCCTTGGTAGTAAAGAATTTTTTGCATAGATCAACCAAATCACGCACAACAACATCCCAAAATATCTGAAAGAACGATGGGTTAAGCCCATCCGGTCCTGGAGATTTTTCAGGATGCATTGAAAGCACAGTGTCTCTCACCTTCTTAGGTATAATATATAACATAAGTGACATATTCTCCTGCTCTGTAACTTGCTCTAATTTATTTCCACTCGACAATGCTCCATTAGTATACATCATTTGAAATAGCTCCGCAAAATAGTGATCAATAATCCCCTGTACTTCTCCTCCCTCCAAATAACATTTGCATCTTTTAATTATTGAATACTATTATTCTTCCTTCTACTCGATGCATATTTGTGAAACGAACGAGTATTACGATCCCCATTGTTGTAACCAATATTATTTTGCATGTTGTTTCCAGTATACCTCTTTTTTCTAACAGATTTAAGAATTTCCAGCGTACCTCATTATACACCGGGATACCCAGACAATCACTTCTAGATCTCTTCTTACGTGTCTTATGCCTACAATCCACAATTTGTCTTTTATACTCTACATTTATCCCTCCGCCCTACTCCTCTAATTTAACACATCATATACTAATTTTCTCCAGAATCCCCCTCCCCTTCATACCCTCTCATCTATTTTAACAACATTTAGACACTCTTTATCACATAAACAACAATTCTCAAACCAAAAACCTTTTTGTTTTGGGACATACACCTACTTGTTAAGTTGTACATATAGAGGTAAATGATCAGAAGTTGCTACGTCCAGAACTCTTACCTCTTCCAATGGAAACAGTTTCCAGGTTAATACATTATTGGTTTACAAAACCCCGATCCAATCGCTCATGTATCCAATTACTTTTTCCTCGAGATCGTTCCCATGCATACTTCTCTCTCACAAAACCCAAATTAATCAATCTTCAAGTACTAACAACTTCGTTGAAACCTTTCAGTAAATGTCTAGGATGTACTGCCCCCCCCCCCATTTTTTATTATTAGACGTTAAGTCGTTGAAGTCACCCATCAAACACCAAGGCAACGTCGACATCTATGATAAGCTGTGAATTATATCCCATGACTCAAGTCTTTGATCTCTCTGCGGACAACCATAAAATCATGTATAATGCTACATTCCAACTTGTTCATTTTTAACTTCAAAATCAATAAAATGCTTACTCGCCCCTTTAATATCAACCCCTCCTGCAGTCTTCCATAATAAGACGATACCTCCACTATGACCCTGTGCATCAACCACCCAACAACCAAAAAATTGCAACGCTTTACAAATATCCTCTACCTTCTTATTTTTAGTTAATATTTCAGAAAAAATATATAAAACTCGGCCTTATTTTTTGAATGAATGTCCTTAAGAAATCTGACTCTTCGTGGGTGGGCCAGCCCATAACAGTTCCAGGCTAACAGCTCATTGGGATAGGCGGACCTGAATAACAGGTCCCGCCTTTAGCAAGTTTTTTGGCTTATCCACATCTTCATTATCACACGTATATATTAGACACCTACATTTCAAGTCCAAAGCAATTGTCTTCAAATTGGTTTCCATATCTTTACAATTACCATCCAAATTTCCCTTCTTTTAATTTGAATTATCATTCAAGATATTCTCTTTCTGATACACGCAACCCTAATCAAGTTGAATAACCATAACTCCTCCATCCTCTCCTATTTTTTCTCAAACTGTTTCATCCACCTCCATCAATTGCGCGCTTTGCCACCCTATCATCACCACACACAGTGGTTGACGAGCCTGACTGAACATCTACGGTAGGCCATGGACCATTAACATTGGTTCTTAACCATCATGCTCCCAAGTTATCATTTTTTGTTCCGCTTCCTGGTGCTCGAGGCCATGTACCATAAGCACAATCAATTTCCTTGTCTAGATGAGCATACATTACTGCAAAATCCCTCTCTAAATAGCCAATTATTCCATGCACTAAACAATATTTACTTAAGCGCTCATACTTAAAATTAATCCAACTCTAGGCTTCTCCGTCATGTTTAATCTTCATCCTTCTGTTTAACGGCTTCTCAACATCCATTGTCACACGAAGCGTTACATATAACTTCCACAACCCATTCATATTAGCATGATCTGACTTAACAAACATACCGGTATAATTTACAATACTCTGTAATATTTTCTCGGGGATGAGTCCTTTCGGTATATCATTCTCCTGCATCTAAATCTCCATCTTATTTAGTGAAACCAAGTGTGGATCCTCATTGTCCTGTAATTTATGATAAACCAGTAGATTTTGTTCAAAGGTCCATTGTCCACCATCTAATACATTTTGCATATCCAACACATGATAATATATGACGGGATACCGACGCCCCCCCCCCCAAAATCATGTACCTGTATCCCTTCTCTTCAAAGCCACAACAAGGCCATTATGTTCTACATTGCTGTAAAATTGATGTTTTTCTCAGTGAGAAAACGCCCCACCAATACAAAAGTCTCCTTGACGTGATGTACGTCGTCTACTCCCACAATTATTTTTCCCTCCCTTTCTTCCTCCAATGCAAGCCGATTATACATTTTCTCAATATTTTCCATTAAAGATGCCATAAATTATTCAAAGAATGAGTGCAATACTAAGATTCAAATAATACGTTTAACACCCTTGCTACCTAGAAAAGACATGCCTTGAAACAAAGCAAGACTAAGCTAACTGTTAAACTAGGGTCACAAAGAATAGTTATTCGTGTGGAAGTTTGGGTTAAATGATACTTGGTCATTTACTTGGTCCCTGCTTGAAGCTGGTTCATCAAACTGAAAAAACTTTCATTTGAGTGAGTAAAGGCAAATGAACTTGCAATTGAGGCATTTAATTTGGACAAAATTTTCCGAATCATTAAGTTTTACATTTATAATTTTTGTGGAAGCATGAATGATACTGGGATGATGGGAAGCATTATCACACTTGCTATTGCAGAATGATTTACCATTTAAGAATTTCCAAGTAATTTCTACTATAACTTACACTTCCTTTAAAGTTTTATACCCTGGAAAATGTAAACAAACTTATTACTAGGATAAATATTAATCAGTAACATTCTGAAACTGTAACCAAATTTAAGTCTCAAATACAATAATCATGTGTTCACCTTTTAATGAACTGAATGAATTACACAAAACTTTTACAAATAATATGTAAAAATAAGTTAACTAAATTTTTACAACTAGGCTGAAAGTATTGAAGTGTAGCAGTTTGTCTGGGTATGTAATCTGATTTTCCGATTTGTTTGAGTATTTGCATTTCGTGTGCTCACTTTACTATGTAAAAATTGAATACATTTTAGTCTACGTGCATTAATTTGTCTCGATTGTGTATTGTATTTCATTTTATATTTGTCGATTTTGTAATCAAAACCTAACCGGTTAAAAGTGAATCATGGTTTTTTAACCGGATCTTATGTCACAGCCCCAAAATAACACTAATAAATTACAACAGAATAAATATAAAGTTATTACAAACGGCTGTTACAACAGAATCCAAGATCGCAAAGGTTTAGTGTTTGAGAACTCCAACACTACAACTATTACAACTTATATATATAGATAAAGCTACCGGTCCTCACACAAACTCCAACTATACTACCTGAGCTCTCACATAAGCCTCAGCATCTCCACCGGTAGATTTATGAGCAGTCTTCTTGAATCTAACCATACTTGCTAGCTGAAATATCATGAATGAAAAGAAAGGAGTGAGCCAAGCACTCAGCAAGGTATATCATAAGACAAAATTTAATATCATAGCAATTTATATCTGGAAGTTGAGGTGTATGGCATCGTTATTCAATTCAAGACATTTATAACCAAATCGTTACTCAAAATCATTTTATGACGCTACGGATTACAGCCGGTGATCAGCCGCGAAGTAATCCCGAACCTCGCTTGGTTCTTAACAATGCAATGGGATCCGTAGGCATCTTTTAAGCCTAACATAATAAGTGTGAAACGTACTTGCGTCTTAGTCCAATTCACCAATCTCAAGAAAACATTCTTTTATTAAAGAGCAATTATCTTTTATAAAACTGATGCCAAGGAGAACTTTACAAAGATATAAACAAAAAGGGGTTTAAATCATCAAGCAAGGATTCGAGTTATGAAACTCTTATCAGAATGATTTGACTTCTCACTAGCAGGGTTTTCAAAGATGGACAACAATGGTTTGACAACCAGGGAAGAAAGTATTGAAAAAGAATCATAACGTTATTCCATACGACAGAGATCTCAAATTTGAGGGTTATATATGGGATATATCTAGTTACAAAAATTGGGTATGATTGTAAGGATTTATGTAAAGAGTTGGTAACTCGGAGGTGTAAGAGTGAAAAGGAATAACAGTTAATCTAGAGAGATTACACTATCATAGCACATGAGGTTTTATAGTTTATAAGGGTGTGATTTTTATAAGCGCATAAATAGACTTAAAACAAGTCTAATAACTGCAAGCATAGCACAGTATTTGCAATATCCCAATCTAACATCAGAGTATTTGTAACGATATATCATAGTGACAACAATATTATTAATCATTATACGAACATGCTATCATGATTCAAAAGAGTGGTTCGTTACACTTGCAATATATAACTTAAGGAAAACATCACTAGAACGATAAGTGAGGGCAAAAACACTTGCACCAAAAATAGAATTGACAAAGGGGGAAAACACTTGCAATATCAAGGAATTCCGAGAACGCTTGCCTTAAGAAGGTTGGCCTAACTCTCGTCTTGATCATGGATGCAACCGGTAGCACTACTCGAATTTGACGGCAAGCTTACTATCTTCTCCTGAGCCTACACAAAATATTAGACCTCATCAAGATACACTCTCACAATAACTCCATCCTAGTTAAAAAAAATTCAAATCATATCGGCACTTAGGCCTAACTACACATTCGACTCTTTACTAATCACTTATTATGCTCCAAATAATCATTTAGGATCACATAATACATTTAATCACATAATATACAACACTGATATAATGGTGCGCTATTGAGTATTGAATGATCTCTCCCAACCAACACAAATGACTCGAAGTGCTAACTAGTCTAGTGCAACCCTACTAGCTCTCCAAATTTTGAAGTGCCTTTACTAGCCAACCCAATTCCACTTAGCCACACCTATGACTTAAACTTCTTCTGACCTCTTAATAACAATCAGACTCAATGGTCAACTCAGGCCTCACCTCTAAGAATGCAAAATCTAAGTGCAAAGAAAAAGTGTTCCTAAGTGCAACTATTAGGTGACATTGAATAGTACTAAGTGACAATGATCCCCCTTCCACTAAAAGTTTGACACTCAAATTACTACAATAAAATCTCATGTCCTAAATCTAACTTGTGCACTTGGAATAAGACCAAGGCCCAACCTAGGCCTCCTTGGGCCTATTCTCAAAGATGGCTCTCCCCTTTCCTAGTGACACTCAAACTACCCTGATTTGAACTCACTTTATACTCTTGGTTTTAACTCTAAACCTTCGAACTATGGCTTGAAAAACCTCTCATAAACTCCCTAGTATCAATGCTAAAGAAGTCCTAATGAGGGCCTACCAATGACACCACTTTCTAAGCTTAAAAGTACTCATCACTCAAACTGTCTCTGTTCTGATCAGAAGTCGTGATTCGACTTGTGCACCTAACTAAATGAGTTGATTTCTTATACTTAAAGCTTCTGGGATCAACTATAGGTCAAGTCCTAACTTCTGATGGCTTGAGACTCCAAATTCCCAACAAATGCCCATTCAAAACTCTCCTACAAACTATTGCAAATTTCTGGAAAAAGACAAACCTTATACTAACCCTTCCACTTTAACTCCCACTTATAAACTATGAACCCAATCTTTAACAAAGCATAATTATTATCCTAATACTCTCATCTAACCCACTAACACGTGGTGGAGATAATTCATACTCTAATGCACCATGACCAAATTATATAAACAAAATAGCAAGACTAACACTTAAATCACATTTTCGAGTACTCATGCACAAAACGAATATCTATAACAACATGCAAAAGAAATATTAAATGAATATACTCATTAACCCACTGTACATACTATATTTTGTCATAATAAAGCACTTATCAATAAAGAATACTCATTTTTTAGCAAAACAAGTTGTAACGAAGGGCATATATTCGAATTTAAGGCCACTAGTTTTCAACATGCACTCCTAGTACACTAAAATTTTGAGTGTAGATTCAACATGCAATCATTTAACATACAATATCCCAAGTGTTTCATGACATGCAAATATTTTAAAGATCATGATCCATTAAAAGTTTAGCTTTATAGCAACATGCAATCAATAGGCAAGACACCACTTATCATGACTTCTTCACATAACATTTAATCAACAAATAAAGAACAGAAAACTCTACTCCATTCGGCTCCTAAAGAGTCAATGACGAATGGAAAGGAGTGTAATGATCATACAAAATGGCAAGGAAGTCCCTGAACCATTAATCATTTTCATTCTTGATACTTTGCCTTTGTTTTGAACCTTAAACTCATAAGAATCAAGGTTTTCAACATTAGGCTCAATCAAAATTCAGCATGCAAGCTTAAACCATGTAGTGAACTTAATATTTAACTTACTAAACAAGTGATCAAAGCTTAGAGGATGATTTCTTGTAGGAATTTTTGAAGAAAAGATGAAAGAAAATGAACAAAAGGGGGGGCTTGGCTTTGACCGAGAGAAAGAAAAGAGGAGGGAGGAGGGTGAGGTGATGTGTGTAAGTGGTGAAATGAAAAAGGTTGATGATATGGTTGTAGTTTTGATGATAGTGGAACAAGAATTTACCTTCTTATCCCTGTTCTAGAACTAACAAGGTTTGCATGCAAGGGCAATATATGAATTGACTAGCTAAAGTTAAGTTAGTGGGGTTGGATTTGACAATAATACCCTTCCCTTCTATTGAGTGAATTTTCGCATGCAAGGTTATCATGGTAAATGGAAAATTATTAATCTAATTAATCAAATATCATTTTAGAGAAGGAATTTTATAAATAAAAATATAAATCTATAAATCACAAAAGTCGCACCATAAAATATTTTAGGATGTTAGAAACTTTTTAAGATCACTTTCAATAATTTAAAGGAAACAAGTTTTTATATAAAGAATTTTCATAAACTAATACCTTTAATAATATATAACAAATTACTCAAATAAAGGCATTTCTTTTCTCAAAATTTCCAAATAAATATTTAATTTACAACTCATAAAATATGACCCTTATGACTCATACAAGTACATTATTGACTCGCTCTTGATATATATAAATATAATTCAACTAAGAATATACCGGTTGTAACATCCTCTCCCCCTTAAAGGATTCTGCCCTCAGAATCTAGGAGAATAAGTTAGGATACCGATTACGCATATCAAACTCTAGCTCCCATGTCAATTCTTCGACCGTGGGATTCCTCCAAAGCACTTTCACCATTTTTACTGACTTATTTCTAAAAATCTTTTCTTGCCAGTCGAGTATCTTGACAGGTTGCTCCACGTAAGACAAATCTTTCTGAATTTTCTAGCGCCTCATACTCTATCACATGATTGACATCCGGATTATACTTTTTGAGCAAAGACATGTGGAATACATTATGAATATGCTGATATTGAGGCAGTAGAGCCAACTCATAGGCTACTTTTTCTACTTGATTTAAGATTTCAAAAGGACCAATATAACACGGTGCCAATTTCCCCTTTTTCCCAAATTGAGTCAAACCCTTCCATGGTGACACTTTCAGCAATACAGCTTCACCCACTTGGAAACTCACATCTTTTCGGGAAGGATCTGCATACTTCCTTTGTCTGTCTTGAGCATCAATTAGTCTCTTCCAAATTAAGGCGACTATTTCCTTCATTTGCTGAACTAATTCAGGGCCGAGAACTTTTCCTTCTCATACCTCATCCCAATTTGTCAGAGATCTGCATTTTTTTCCATATAAAGCTTCATATAGAGGCATTCCAATGCTGGAGTGGTAACTGTTGTTGTACGAGAACTCTACGAGTGGTAGGTGATTATCCCAACTTCCTACGGAATCGATTGCACAGCTGCGCAACATGTCTTCAATTGTTTGTATAGTTCGCTCACTCTGATCATCCGTCTGAGTATGATATGCGGTGCTCATATTTAGATTTATGCCTAAACTTTCTTGAAACTGTTTCCAAAATCTTAAATTGAATCGCGGATCTTGATCTGAAACTATCGATACCAGTACGCCGTGTCGTAACACAATTTCACACACGTACATATAAACCAACCTATCCAATGAAGTCTTCTCGTTGATGGGTAAGAAATGTGCTGCTTTCATAAGGTGATCAACTATAACCCACATGGCGTCGTGTCCAGAATTTGTTCGAGACAAACCTACTATGAAGTCCATGGCGATATTTTCCCAATTCCACTCAGGAATCTTTAATGGCTGAATCAATCCGCTCGGTCTTTGATGTTCCGCTTTTACTCTTTGATAAGTGTGACACTTGGAGACCCATTCTGCAATTTCTCTTTTCATGTTTGGCCACCAAAATTTCTTTTTCAAATTTTGGTACATCTTTGTACTCCCTGGGTGAATAAAAAATTTCGAGTTGTGTGCTTGTAGTATCTCGTTCTTCAATTCAATCGCTTAAGGGATCCAAATCCTTGATGCAAATCTTAATATTCTTTGCTCATCCTTTTTCGTACATATCTCTTCCCCCATCAGTTGATTATTCTCTCAACTCATCACTTCTTCTTGGTATTTCTTTATCTTCTACAATAGTTCTGGCTGAAAGGTAATGACGTGATAAATCTCTTTCGACGTCCCGTAAATACAGAGTTTTAACTCAAATCTTTCAATCTCCTCAGATAACTCCCTTGGCATGGTTATCGTATTCAACCTTTTCTTCCTACTCAAGGCATCGGCTACTACATTCGCCTTTCCTGGATGGTAATATATCGAACAATCGTAATCCTTGATTAGCTCTAACCATCTCCGTTGTCTCATGTTGAGTTCCTTCTGGGTGAATATATACTTCAGGCTTTTAATGATCCGTGTAGATTCCACACTTCTCCCCGTACAGGTAATGTCTCCATATCTTGAGTGCGGACACTATGGCTGCCAATTCCAAGTCATGGGTTGGGTATTTCAATTCATGAGGTTTAAGCTGTCGTGATGCATATGCAATCACCTTATTATGTTGCATAAGCACACAACCTAGCCCTTTATGTGAAGCGTCGCTATATATCACAAAATCTCCTTTGTCGTCGGGTAGTACTAATACTGGCGCGGTAACCAATTTCTCTTTTAACTCTTGAAAGCTTCCTTCACATTCTGCATTCCATTCAAACTTATGATTCTTCCTTGTCAACTTGGTCAGCGGCATAACGATCTTTGAAAAATCCTTTATGAACCTTCTGTAGTATCCAGCCAATCCTAGAAAGCTTCTTACTTCTGTAGGAGTCTTGGGTCTCTCCCAACTCATCATTGCTTCGATCTTTGCGGGGTCTACCCTAATTCCTTCGCTTCCAATTATATGCTTTAAAAATTGAACTTCTTTTAACCAAAACTCACACTTTGAGAACTTTGCATACAACCTCTCTTCTCTAAGAATCTCTAAAACTATCCACTAGTGTTGCTTGTGCTCTTCTTCCATCTTCGAATATCATCAATGAATACCACAACAAACTTGTCCAAGTATTTCTTGAAAACTCGATTCATCAAGTCCATAAAAGCTGCAGGGGCATTTGTTAATCCGAAAGGCATTACTAAAAACTCATAATGTCCATATCTCGTCCTAAATGCCGTCTTTGGGATGTCTTCTCCTTTACTCTTTAATTGGTGGTATCCCGACCTCAAATCAATCTTCGAAAAATACTCGGCTCCCTTCAGTTGATCAAATAAATCGTCTATTCTCGGCAACAGATACCGATTCTTAATCATCATTTTGTTAAACTCCCGGTAATCGATACAGAGTCTCAAGCTTCAGTCTTTTTTCTTTACGAAAAGAACTGGCGCTCCCCATGGCGACGTACTTGGCCTTATGACTCCTTTATCCAAAAGTTCTTGTATCTGACTCGCTAACTCCTTCATCTCTGCTGGTGCCATTATTAGTCACTAAATACGCGCTAAACTTCACGCAAGTATACGCGTTCGCAAGTAATATAGAATTATTTCTAGTTCATTCCCACAAGGACTGTTTAGATTAACCTTGTGATTTATGCACCTATGTAACAATGATATGGCTATTATTCAATGCTAAGACGAATAACAAATTGAGTTTTGATTATACCATGATTAACTATTGAGAATTATACTAAGAACATTAACTAAAGAGAGTAAAGAGAGTTGAATAATATATAACACAAACATGGGATTCTTACTTCATTAAGTACTTCATTCAATAGCCTTTTTGTTCTTAACTTTAGCATATAATGGGGATGACACTAATCAGATAACACGAAACTGATAAACGCTAACTTTCGTTGTACGAGTACCATACTACCAGATATCCATAAAAGAGATAGAAGCTAAATAGACACCGATTATATTACGACCCTATATGTCTATAGAATTTGACAACATAAAGGTTTTATGCACAAGTTATCTATCGTGATTACATAGGGCAAGTAAGATGATTAAATTTACCTACGAATCGTGCATAACAATAACATATGAACCTATGCTAGCATGGCAAGTTCTAAATCCTTAAATTCACTTTCGCTTCATTAAGAATTAACACACTATCTTATAAGTTCGCGACGCTCACAAGACGAATAAGCGCAACCAATACTAGCTCATCATACAACCACCACACACTAAGGCATCGAAATAAATTAACTAAAGAAATCCATAAATAAATCCACTAGAACCCCACGATAACGATTAGCCCATAATCGGACTCATCATCAATATGGGTTCCGATGAAAGCATGGTATAATAAACGTAGTCTTTATACTTAATAAAACCAAGTACGAAACACAAGTAAAGGTTTAAGAATAAGAAAACTAGCATCCAACGTTACAACTTAAACAAAGAATCACAAGAATAAACTAGATCTTCTTCGCCTTTGTTGAGTTGTGCTCTTCGGTCTTCTTTACTCCTTTTTCCTTAGCTTTTGTACGTCTCTCGTTATGCAGAATGTCTTTATTTATGTATATATATGCTATAGAATTGACCAGGGCTTCAAACTCTCAAAATCCTAATAGAAACAGAATTGTGCTACCCCGACCTGGTGCGGCCGCGCGATTGACCAGCGCAGGTGCGCTGAGTTTCTGCTCTTTAGGCGTGGCCGCGCGCTTGACCAGCGCGGGCGCGCCGTCCTCCTGAATAAAATTCTGAATTCTTTTCTTCTTCTTGCTGATTTGAGCCGGTCTTTTCACGAGCCTTTATTCCAACACCATCCAAACACTAAATTAGCACTACAACCATGCTAATTTACCTGATTACCTGGAAAATGCTTGCAATGCAAAAATACTATAAAACACATAAAAACATATAAAAACACCAACAACTTGAGTACAAATACACCAATTCAAAGCTTTACGGAGTGCAATAAAGTGTCATAAATGCCACTCAAGATACCCCCAAACTTGAATCAATGTTTTTCCTCAAGCATAAACAGACTCAAAGAACAAGAAATAAAAATGCATGAATGCAACGATCCCCAATAGAATAACTAAACCAATCAACAAGCAACATCTCAACAAATGCAGTTACTCGCATAAAAATTAATCAAACCTCGCAAATCAACCTACAAACCAGAGATGTGCGTGTGTGCAACTGCTTACAGATATACTATCGTAACTAGATCAATAATCATGACTCACTAATCATCAAAGTAATCGCAAGTTTATAAATAGAACAAAAGCTAGACTCAAAATAACTTATAACACTTCAATTCTTATTATGGAGTTTTATATGGATTCATGCTTTTATTCACAACAAAACAACAAGTATGCTTATTTGACCGTGCAATGACTGAGGTCCACAAAAGACTATACAATAGTACCCATGTAACGAGCTTTAGTTTAGCGGATCCCAGACTATAAAAGCCTTAGATTACTAGGCATAAATCCCCTAAGAACTTAATAACTCGAGTACTAAAGAGCCCACTCGTGATCAATTTTACATAACATTTATTATTATTTTTTTCTTTTTTTTCTTTTTTTTTCACAAATTTCTGAACGAGTGCATTTCGCTCCATCTTGCTCAACCCTAGACTACTCATATAAATATGAGCCGGCTACCAGCCATTTGACACCTAGCCACAACAACTAGCAATGAAATCCAATTTTCTCCAATTTTAAAAATCCATGTTATTTTATCATTAATAGAATACCCTAAATTCTAAATATAAACAAGCGATTAAATGTCGACAAACAAACAAACCATGATCATGATCTAGCACTCAAGCAACCTATAAGACCTAGTGAAATACAATTATCTCTAGCATGCAAATCAATTCGACAAGACTTAAAATCACTAAACACGACATCACCACACTAGCATCAATATCACAAGTCGATCGGAAAAATCATCTAAGGAATCATGTTATAATGCAAATGCATGAAACTATATGAACAAATTATCATAAAAACTACCATAAAATAAAAAAACTACATGCAAAATATGCAACTATATGCACTAAATTATCATGAACATGCAAACTATATGCGACTCACATAACACATATTCCTTCAACTACTACCCCAAACTTAAAATATTCACTGTCCTCAATAAAGGTAATAGTAAGGAATCAGGCATACCTACTCAGAATCAGGATTATCACCCTCAACGGGTGGAGTGTCAGGCATGTCTGGAGGTGGATACACGGAATCCTCACAAAATACTGGCCACTGGATGTCAACACTGTTAGGGATTCGAGCATAAAAACGTAACGGAAAAATAAAATTTTCGAATCCCGACCACAGGATCTATATATAATGAACGTATAATTACGGAGAATAGATGTTTTACCTTAAGAAGCTTTACGTTAATGGAAAGATGGAGGTCTTGAATGATCACCACATAGCCCGTCACTGGAATAATCTACGCCTTGAAGGTATCCACACGAATGATCGCCCGAAGGATGGGTGTGTACTAGCACGTTCTTGAGGCCGCCTTCTTACTCTCTCTATCTCTCTTCAAGCTGCTAGGGTTTATATTTTATCAAATAAAATGTGTAACCCTAATTCTATTAGAAAGAGATATTATATAGGCAAAGAGTTAATGGGCCTCCAACCCTAAACTGAATTTTAGAGTTATTATTATTATTAAATTTGAAATTCTAATTATTTTATTATTAAATCTCACTTAATCATCCAATAACTTAATTTTGGATTTAATATTAAATTCGAATTTCTTATTTATTTAATTAATTAAGGCACACTTAATTAATAACAAATAATTCGAATTACCTACATTTAATTCAAATCCAAATTTAAATTACATAATCCTCCAATCATTCTTTGTGCGACCCTTTAGGTTATTATTACGTTGACAACAATTTTAAATCTAATTTAAAATCATAAATAATGAACCGCATCTAGTAATACATCATTGTTACCCAAGTAATAATAATTAAATCGGTGATCAATTAAACCTTTCGTGAATAATGTACAATGTAATATAATCCCTTTAGCCTTATATTATAGATCAAACTCGAGGCATGCATTGTGTCATCCTCTGTTAACGTTCAATCCTTATTTCCTTGATCAATGAGTAAACTATTAAACAAATCAGTATTTGAGCACGGTCATGCATTTGATAGTCTTACTCAATCAAGAGGCCAATGATATCACTCTTTTAATAAAGGAGGGCTACATCTGTCACACCCCCAACTTAAACAGCAAAATAAATATAGCTATTACAATATTTTAAAAGAAGAATACACAACCAAATCCAAGATCTTACAGTTTAGGGTTTGGAACAGCCCAACACTACCAACTATTACATCTGATTACAAATACCAAGTCCTCACACAACTATTATTACTTATTCTACCTGAGCTCCGACATAAGCATCAGCATCACAAGTCTTACGGGCAGTCTGCTTGAATCTAACCATAGCTGCTAGCTGTAATATCAGGGTAAAGCAAGAAGTGAGCCAAATGCTCAACAAGTGCTATCAGTACGACACAAAGCATAAATCGAGATATACTTTTAAGAATGTCAATGGAAAGACATAACTAATGATAACGAGAGATAAACTATGAGAGATGACATCATTTTGCTTGTATCAAAACAATTTTAAAATCATGTCTTAATCAAAATCGTTTTATGACGCTACGAATTACAGCCGGTGATCAGCCGCGAAGTAATCCCGAACCTCGATGGGTTCTAAAACATTAACGGGAATCCCTTAGGCAACTTTTAAGCCTAATATAAGTGTGGAAAGGACTCGCGTCTCAGTCCAGATCCACTATTCAAAGAAAACATTTATCCCCCTTTGGGACTGAAAAAACCCACATTTTATTTATTTCAAAAACTGATGCCGAATTATGACAAAATCTCTTTTTACAGTAAATATCTTTATCAAAGGATTATAGATCAACTCGAAACACGGGGAAATGGTGCGAACTCTCAGAGCCATGAATCACAAAACTAAACTCTATTAGGGTAACTGAATGGTTTTCATGTATCAAAGTTTGGACAAGGGAATTTAGTGAGGCTATCGGATATCATGAAAGGAAGTTCCAAATTGGACTTAAAGCAATGGTTTCTCATCAAGGTTCAAGTGCTGGATCATCAAGAATGTAAGCTTCATGAATACTAAGGGTGTTAAGGTATGAAGAAATGATTTTTAGCTCAGGATATATCAGAATTGACAAGCTTTAGGATAAGAAAGAGGGGTATCAATCAATTAGGGACAACTTTGATAAATATCTGGCTTTCAGGTATCAAGGTAAGGTTCTATAGGAATTCAAGTATCAGGATGAGATATCAATACTTAGGAATCAACAGCATGCTAATCTAGAGGATCAATCAAGTAATATAACAACTCTTTATTTTATCATGGCATTTAACTATCATAAAAAGACTTTTGAACTACTTGCAATACATACTTGAGGGTTCATGGCATTTCTATATAATTCAAAGATAAGCGAGAGATACGCTTGATTTAAACATATCAAAATGACTCAGGATAATTGCATCGATATATATATGAACTATTTAAAATATGAAGGTCAAGTTGAATCACTTGCCTTGAGATAGGCTGATCTGGGCTGACTGGTAGGAGCAACAACTGGAGCTTCACTCGACCTTTATGGTAAGTTTTCCCTTGTCTCGAGATCCTACATAAATAATAATAATCCTCATTATAATATATTCTCATTAACTTAACCTATTTATAACTTGAAATTAAACACAGATGGCACTTAGGCCTATACGCACATAATTTATATCCACCTTTATATTTCAAATGTACACACGTAGCCACATAATCACATATCATATATTAACACCAAATAACACCATATATACCATAATGCAACACTAGGCTTGGATGATCTCGACTCACCACTTAAGTCACTTGGTCGTTAAACTAGACATAGTCTTCTAATTTTGGCTTCCTAACTCGATGTGCCTTTCCTAAATTATCCAAAACCTATTGACCCTCACTTGTGCCTTTTGCTCTACTGACCTTATACTATCTTACAACTATGGTGGTCGACCTAATACTCACTTCTAAGTGTTCTAAAACTATGTGATAAATGAAAATGCTCACCGGTACAAATTTCAGAATGATAACTATGGTTTCTTGAGTACTTTAGACACTCTTAAACTACAAGTTTTCCTTCAAAACTTTTACACAAGACTCTCCTGACCTAAGGGCATCTCAAAAACTTGATGTGGCTCAAGGGCCTGGCTTGGGCCTTCTTGGGCCTAAGCTAAAAGTCCAAGGTTCCCCTATTTTTCTGGGCAGAAAATGCCCTGACTTGAATTAACTTGTGACACATGGTTCTAACTCATATCCTATGAAATATGGTTGGAAAAACTTCTCTGACACTCCCTCTAACTAAGGCCCAATTGGGCCTAATGAGGGCCTACCCATGACATGGTCAAATCTCCCTATTTCTAAGTTGCAACAAAACTGTCCCCTGCTGGACATATTTTGTTATTCTACTTGTGCACCTAACCAAATGACATGCAAACCTCTAACCAACTCCTAAAACCTTTTTATATATTCCCAATAATAACTTCTGGTAGCTTGGGCCTCAAAGTGCACACCAATGACATGGTCAAAACTCACTCTAAACCTCAGGGTACTAAACTGATTTTCTGCAGAAACTATAATTCTCATTTCTCCAAGGTTTTGACTTGACAAACTCAACTACCAACAACCCAATACTCAAACCAAGACTTAAACATGGTATTCTACTGAACTAACTCCCTTATTCTCAAAATAACCTTGGTGAGATCATCCTTACCTTAAGTACAATTATGACAAAACAAGAGAATCTACACTTCACAAATCACAAACCTTCATGCTTTTGAAACAACAAGGTATGCATTTTTATGAAAGGTAATCACGAATTATTACCATGCAACAAGAAGCATAAATCAATATTAACACATTATACCTACTGAAATTAAGGCTTACTAACATAATCTTTCCAAATGATCAAAATCTTACAACATTCTAAGAGAAATCCTCATGCATGCATGCCTTCGGGTTTTTCAAACCAAACAACACATTTTCTACATATATTCCATCTTAAAATTGACATGCAAGCCTAGCATAAGGTATACCTAGGTGATCACTTAGCATGCAAGGAGTTTTATCAAATTTTTACCACAAAATTCAAGTCATTATCACATAAACATGCAAGAATTGATCAAAACAACAAGAATGATTTCAAGGATCATTCATTCGGCTCCCATATGGTCATGGCCGAATGAAATGGATAGAAATGGCCATTAAATCATCAAGAGTTTCCTTCTCAAGACTTGGCATTTATCCATTCCTTGTAGTCCTCTCAAAAACAACCTTAAATCCATAAGAATCAAGATTGTATTTTGAGTTTCACTAAAACCTTTACATGCAACCCTTAAACTTAAACTTTCTACTCAAAACTCTTTGAAATATATATAGACAACATGTAGGGAGCAAGATTACTTGAATATAAGATGGATGTTTGAGTGAAAGAATGGAGAAAAGAAAGGGGATGGGGGCTTCGGCTATGGTGATTGCCGAGAGGGAGGAAAAACCGAGAGGTGAGGGAGGAGGGAGGGAGGAGAGAGTGAGGGTGGAGTGGGGTGAATGATCACAACACTTTGTACTTTGGGTTTTTATGATTTTGATTGATTTAAATAAGTGAGTGGAAATGAGAATTTACAAGATTACCCTTCCCACATACTAGGACCATTTTGTATGCAAGGACAAATGAGTAATTTGGTTAGCAAGATGAGAGTTAGTGGGGTTGTAATTATCCTTTTTAGCCCTTTAGTTGAATAGAAGAGAGTTTGCATGCAAGGTTATTCATGTAATTCGATAAATATAACAACTAAAATTTATAATGATTTATTTTTATAAAATAAAATAAAAGTTCAAAAATTATAAAATTTATACCATAAATTAACTTGTATTTTTAGAGACTTTATAAAATCATTTTCAAAATTTGTGAACAAAATTCCTTTTAAAAGAAATTTTTTCCAAAGCTTAGAATATTCCTTATAAATAAAAAAAATAAAGAAATTAAAAAAACTCTTGCTTTGAAAAAATCATATACTACACAAAGCAAATTTATAATGCAGAAATTTTAACTCATACTAGCGTAGAATCATTGAATATATTTTCATTTGACTTTAATATTATACCAAATCTACAAATAATATTACATAAAATGTCGGTCGTAACATCCTCTCCCCCTTAAGGGATTCTGTCCCCAGAATCTAAGAGAAAAGATGAGGATGCCGGGAACGCATATCAGACTCTAACTCCCAAGTCGATTCTTCGACCTTAGGGTTCCTCCAAAGCACTTTTACTAACTTTACCGACTTATTTCTAAGACACATGGAACATATTATGCACATGCTGATACTGAGGTGGTAAGGCCAACTCGTAGGCCACCTTTCCCACTTGACTTAAAATCTCAAAAGGACCTATGTATCTAGGTGCTAACTTTCCTTTCTTGCCAAATCTCATCAACCCTTTTCTAGGTGACACCTTCAGCAACACAGCTTCGCCAATTTGGAATTGAACATCCTTACGCGCTGGATCCGCATACTTCCTCTGTCTATCTTGAGCAACAAGCAACCTTTTCTGAATTAACTTGACCGAGTCATGCAACTGTTGTACCAATTCCGAGCCGAGAATTCTTCCTTCTCCTACTTCATCCCAACTTGTTGGTGATCTAGACTTTCGCCCGTACAAAGCTTCGTATGGTGGCATGCCGATACTGGAATGATAGCTGTTGTTGTAAGAGAATTCAATCAACGGAAAGTGATCGCCCCAACTTCCTGCAAAATCGATTGCACAACTGCGTAATATGTCTTCAATCGTTTGAATTGTCCTTTCACTCTGGCCATCAGTCTGCGGGTGGTACGCCGTGCTCATATTCAACTTTGTGCCAAGATATTCCTGAAATTGCTTCCAGAATCTCGAGTTAAATCGGGGATCTCTGTCTGAAACTATTGATACGGGTACTCCATGCCTTAGTATGATTTCGCGCACATACAGATGAACCAACTTGTCCAGCGATGACTTCTCATTTATTGGAAGGAAATGCGCCGACTTTGTAAGATGATCAATTATAACCCATATTACGTCATGCCCGGATTTCGTTCGCGGTAGTCCCACTATAAAGTCCATAGCGATATTTTCCCATTTCCATTCTGGAATCTTCAGGGGCTGAATTAATCCGCCTGGTCGTTGATATTCTGCCTTTACTTTTTGACAAGTATAGCACTCCGCAACCCATTCTGCCACGTCTCGCTTCATATTTGGCCACCAAAAGTTCTTCTTTAAGTCTCGATACATCTTGGTGCTTCCCGGGTGGATTGAAAATTTCGAATTGTGGGCTTCTTGCAAAATCTCATTCTTTAATTCAGGTACATGGGGAATCCATATTCTGGATGAAAACCTTAGTATCCCTTGCTCATCCATTTGAGTATTAATCTCCTCTCCAGATAACCGATTCTTCTCTTTTTTTATTACTTCCTCTTGACACTTCTTTATCTTTTCCACTAGTGTTGGATGAAATGTCATTGCACGATAAACTTCCTCGACTTTTCCATAAGCACAAAGTTCCAATTCCAATCTTTCGATTTCTTCAGATAACTCTTTTGATGTTATCATCATATTCAATCTCTCCTTCCTACTCAGAGCATCGGCCACTACGTTCGCCTTTCCAGGATGGTAATTTATCGAACAATCATAGTCCTTGATCAATTCCAGCCATCTCCTCTGCCTCATATTGAGCTCTTTCTGAGTAAAAATGTACTTTAAACTCTTATGATCCGTGTAGATTTCACACATCTCTCCATAGAGGTAATATCTCCAGATCTTGAGTGCGAACACTATGGCGGCTAGTTCCAAGTCATGCGTCGGGTACTTTAACTCATGCGGCTTCAACTGTCTTGACGCATATGCGATCACTTTACTGTGTTGCATCAACACACAACCCAAACCCTTATGTGACGCGTCGCTGAATATTACAAAATTCCCTTGATCATCTGGAAGTACCAACACTGGAGTTGTTACCAACTTCTGCTTTAACTCTTGAAAGTTATCTTCACATTCTGCACTCCATTCAAACTTTTGATTCTTTCTGTTTAACTTGGTCAATGGCGTGGCGATCTTCGAGAAATCCTTGACGAATCTTCTATAGTATCCAGCCAATCCTAGAAAACTTCGCACTTCCGTAGGAGTCTTTGGCCTCTCCCAGCTTATAACTGCCTCAATCTTTGCCGGATCCACTTTAACTCCCTCATTTCCAATAACATGCCCCAAAAATTGAACTTCCTTTAACCTAAACTCACATTTGGTAAACTTGGCATACAACTTCTCTTGTCGGAGTATCTCCAATGCTATCCAGAGGTGCTGCTTATGTTCTTCTTCCGACTTAGAATAAACAAGGATGTCAT
The DNA here is from genome assembly GCF_009905375.1 of Apium graveolens. Classification (NCBI taxonomy): domain Eukaryota; kingdom Viridiplantae; phylum Streptophyta; class Magnoliopsida; order Apiales; family Apiaceae; genus Apium; species Apium graveolens. The sequence goes on along the minus strand of NC_133651.1, from coordinate 142,145,213 downwards.
TAATAAATACCACGACAAATTTGTCCAAATACTTCTTAAATACCCGATTCATCAGATCCATAAAGGCGGCCGGAGCGTTGGTCAATCCAAACGGCATTACTAGGAATTCATAATGCCCATATCTGGTCCTGAATGCGGTCTTAGGAATATCTTCTTCTTTGATCTTTAATTGATGGTATCCCGATCTCAGATCAATCTTCGAAAAGCATTTTGCTCCCTTCAACTGATCAAAAAGGTCATATATCCTTGGTAGCGGGTAGCGGTTCTTGATCGTCACCTTATTCAACTCCCGATAATCTATGTATAGACGCATACTCCCATCTTTCTTCTTTACAAACAGAACAGGTGCTCCCCATGGCGACGTACTTGGTCGTATCACTCCTTTATCCAATAATTCTTGTAGCTGGCTCGCCAACTCTTTCATTTCTGCTGGTGCCATCCTATATGGGGCCTTTGAAACTGGTTCCGTGCCTGGAACAAGGTTGATCTCGAACTCAATTTGTCGATCTGGTGGTAAGCCTGGTAGTTCGTCGGGAAACACATCGGGGAACTCGTTAACTATAGGAATATCTTCCATTCTGAGGCTGCCTCTCTCTGAATCCACTACATATGCTAGGAATGACTCACAACCTTTTCTAAGTAACTTCTTAGCCTGAACAACTGTATGAAATAGTTGCTCTTGCCTCTGTCCCTTAAATACTACCTTCTCTCCACTCTTCGTCCTTAAATACACTCTCTTGGTCTTACAATTTATCTGAGCACTATTCTCTCCTAACCAATCCATTCCTAGAATTATATCAAACTCTCCCAACTTGAAGAGTATCAAGTCGGCTGAGAACTTATACCCCGAAATATCAATCTCATACTTTGGACAAAATTGATTCACAGGAATCTTCTCTTGGTTAGCAATTACCACATTTACTACCTCACTCATAACCATTTTATCACATTGGAGCTTATCAACAAAAGATTCTGATATGAAAGATCTTGTTGCTCCCGAATCAATCAATACTTTAGCTTTGACATTATTGAGTAAAAGTGTACCTGTTATCACCTCCGAATTCTGTACAACATCCTTCATCTTCAAATTAAATGTCCTTGCTGTTGCTTGTGGGGTTGGTGTCGGTGGTGGAGGTAATGCCAATACCTCAACTGGCACACTCGCACTAGTACTTGCCACATTCATCAGAGCTTTGACTGGTCCTGTTGCCTTACACTCTCTAGCCATGTGTCTAGTCTTCCCACACTTGTAGCACGTAACTCCTGGCTTCGGCATCTTGCACTCATTCGCCAAATGTCCCTTCTGATTGTACCTATAACAGGTCATGCTCAGCTTATTGCATACTCCGGGGTGCCTTCTTCCACAGTGCTTGCATTCCGGTCTCTGGAACCTGTTTTCTCTAACTTGCCTTTGGCTTGCCTGGTTGTTCCCTTTTGATTCTTGCCTTTTGCCCAAATTTCCCTTCTTTTGAAAATTTCCGCCCTTCTGGAAACCAATCCTCTTTATATTCCGATCTTGTGAACTTTCGGCTTCGGACTTTTCTCCATAAAATGGAACCTTCCTCTTCTTGTTATCCCTATCTTTCCTTGACTACATCCCATTATTCTCAATCAGACCAGCTTTCTGTACTACTCTCGCATAAGTTTCAAGCTCAAACATAGCCACCCTATCTCTGATCCAAGGCTCCAATCCTTGCTGGAATTTCTTTGCTTTTTCCTCCTCAGTGATGGTATACTTTATCACAAACCTTGACAACTCAGTGAACTTCTTCTCATACTCTAATACAGTCATGTTCCCTTGCTTCAACTCCAGAAATTTTAGCTCCATCTGATTCTGCATGTACTTAGGGTAATACTTGTCCAGAAATAACTTCTTAAATCTCTCCCAAGAAACCTGCTGAGTGACTTCCATAGCCTTTACTGATTCCCACCAATAGATAACTTCTCCCTTCAAGAAGTAAGTAGCATACGGCGTCTTCTGATCGTCTCCTAACTGTACCAACTCAAAAGCCCTTTCCATCTCCTTGATCCATGTGTTAACTATCACTGGATCAGTGGTATCATGAAATGCAGGTGGATTCACATTCTGAAAAGCCTTGAAAGTGACAATTTGTCTAGGTGGTACTGGTGGTTCAGGTGGTTGGTGTGGCTCACGGTTATCTTGGTTTTCAATTCGTTGTTGAAGAGTTAGTTGTTATTGAGCTATAGCATTGGTTTGCTATTTGCTATTGCAAGGTTTCCAGTAGTCGAAGAATATTTGGGTCTGTGGTGGAGGTGGTTGTTGGGTTCTTCTTTTTGGGAGGCATGATCCTGAAATAAGAGTTGTGTCAAAACAGATATGAATGATAAAATGATTCGAGGGTTTCGCATGGCATTCTCATTTACATATGGGGTCAAGTTTCCAAATTAAGCAGATATGATGATAAAAACATAAAATAACAGTTGAGAGCAAATGGAATAATAGCACATAATTATTGAAATTTTAAAGGTCACAGTACATAGGATTAAGACAAGGTCTGATTCTAGGAATAACAGGTTTATTTAAAGGAAACAACGGAAACAACTGGGGATTCCACAGAGTCTGACAGTACAACAACATGAAAGGTAAATGGAAAGAACTAAGGCTCCACTCCATCTGAACGGGGCTTGGTAGTCTTTTCCTCTCGAAGCGTCTTCACAATGCTCTAGAGCTCATCCGCCACCATCTGAATGACATACTGGCTGGTACGGTCCCTGGTGTGCTGGCATCTCCTCAAGCTTAGTGTTGACGTACTGAACCAAGGTCTCAAGTCTCGCAGTCATCTGCTCCTTGGGCTTCCCTTCGTAGTTTCGGCTATCCGGATACACGTTATTCAGTCGGTCTATCAGTCGGTCGTACTTGCCCTGAAGCATGTCGAACTCGCGCCTCAACTTAGCATTCACGGAGAAAGCAATAGTGTCATCCAACCCAGAGGATGACGAGGAATGCGCCCTTTGCTGACAACCAATAAGAGGAGTATTAATAATAAATTTACTTATCCTACTCTCTCGCATATTATCTATAACCTACACACATATCCTATAACCTATTTGGGCTGTCCAAGGACTCTAAACCGTAGCTCTGATACCAAAACCTGTCACACCCCCAACTTAAACATCAAAATAATGAACCGCATCTAGTAATACATCATTGTTACCCAAGTAATAATAATTAAATCGGTGATCAATTAAACCTTTCGTGAATAATGTACAATGTAATATAATCCCTTTAGCCTTATATTATAGATCAAACTCGAGGTATGCATTGTGTCATCCTCTGTTAACGTTCAATCCTTCTTTCGTTGATCAATGAGTAAACTATTAAACAAATCAGTATTTGAGCACAGTCATGCATTTGATAGTCTTACTCAATCAAGAGGCCAATGATATCACTCTTTTAATAAAGGAGGGCTACATCTATCACACCCCCAACTTAAACAGCAAAATAAATATAGCTATTACAATATTTTAAAAGAAGAATACACAACCAAATCCAAGATCTTACAGTTTAGGGTTTGGAACAGCCCAACACTACCAACTATTACATCTGATTACAAATACCGAGTCCTCACACAACTATTATTACTTATTCTACCTGAGCTCGGACATAAGCATCAGCATCACAGGTCTTACGGGCAGTCTGCTTGAATCTAACCATAGCTGCTAGCTGTAATATCAGGCTAAAGCAAGAAGTGAGCCAAATGCTCAACAAGTGCTATCAGTACGACACAAAGCATAAATCGAGATATACTTTTAAGAATGTCAACGGAATGACATAACTAATGATAATGAGAGATAAACTATGAGAGATGGCATCATTTTGCTTGTATCAAAACAATTTTAAAATCATGTCTTAATTAAAATCGTTTTATGACGCTACAGATTACAGCCGGTGATCAGCCGTGAAGTAATCCCGAACCTCGCTGGGTTCTAAAACATTAACGGGAATCCCTTATGCAACTTTTAAGCCTAATATAAGTGTGGAAAGGACTCGCGTCTCAGTCCAGATCCACTATTCAAAGAAAACATTTATCCCCCTTTGGGACTGAAAAAACCCACATTTTATTTATTTCAAAAACTGATGACGAATTATGACAAAATCTCTTTTTACAGTAAACATCTTTATTAAAGGATTATAGATCAACTCAAAACACGGGGAAATGGTGCGAACTCTCAGAGCCATGAATCACAAAACTAAACTCTATTAGGGTAACTGAATGGTTTTCATGTATCAAAGTTTGGACAAGGGAATTTAGTGAGGCTATTGGATATCATGAAAGGATGTGCCAAATTGGGCTTAAAGCAATGGTTTCTCATCAAGGTTCAAGTGCTCGATCATCAAGAATATAAGCTTCATGAATACTAAGGGTGTTAAGGTATGAATAAATGATTTTTAGCTCAGGATATATCAGAATTGACAAGCTTTTGGATAAGAAAGAGGGGTATCAATCAATTAGGGACAACTTTGATAAATATCTGGCTTTCAGGTATCAAGGTAAGGTTCTATAGGCATTTAACTATCATGAAAAGACTTTTGTACTACTTGCAATACATACCGGAGGGTTCATGGCATTTCTATATAATTCGAAGATAAGCGTGAGATACGCTTGATTTAAACATATCAAAATGACTCAGGATAATTGCATCGATATACATATGAACTGTTTATAGTAAATACGAAGGTCAAGTTGAATCACTTGCCTTGAGATAGGCTGATCTGGTCTGACTGGTAGGAGCAACAATTGGAGCTTCACTCGACCTTTATGGCAAGTTTTTCCTCATCTCGAGATCCTACATAAATAATAATAATCCTCATTATAATATATTCTCACTAACTTAACCTATTTATAACTTGAAATTAAACACGGATGGCACTTAGGCCTATACGCACTTAATTTATATCCACCTTTATATTTCAAATGTACACACGTAGCCACATAATCACATATCATATATTAACACCAAATAACACCATATATACCATAATGCAACACTAGGCTTGGATGATCTCGACTCACCACTTAAGTCACTTGGTCGCTAAACTAGACATAGTCTTCTAATTTTGGCTTCCTAACTCGATGTGCCTTTCATAAATTATCCAAAACCTATTGACCCTCACTTGTGCCTTTTGCTCTACTGACCTTATACTATCTTACAACTATGGTGGTCGACCTAATACTCACTTCTAAGTGTTCTAAAACTATGTGATAAGTGAAAGTGCTCACCGGTGCAAATTTCAGAATGACAACAATGGTTTCTTGAGTACATTAGACACTCTTAAACTACAAGTTTTCCTTCAAAACTTTTACACAAGACTCTCCTGACCTAAGGGAATCTCACAAACTTGATGTGGCTCAAGGGCCTGGCTTGGGCCTTCTTGGGCCTAAGCTAAAAGTCCATGGTTCCCCTGTTTTTCTGGGCAGAAACTGCCCTGACTTGAATTAACTTGTGACACATGGTTCTAACTCATATCCTATGAACTATGGTTGGAAAAACTTCTCTGACACTCCCTCTAACTAAGGCTCAATTGGGCCTAATGAGGGCCTACCCATGACATGGTCAAATCTCCCTATTTCTAAGTTACAACAAAACTGTCCCCTGCGGGACATATTTTGTTATTCTACTTGTGCACCTAACCAAATGACATGCAAACCTCTAACAAACTCCTAAAACCTTTTATATACTCACAATAATAACTTCTGGTAGATTGGGCCTCAAAGTGCACACCAATGACATGGTCAAAACTCACTCTAAACCTCAGGGTACTAAACTGATTTTCTGCAGAAACTATAATTCTCATTTCTCCAAGGTTTTGACTTGACAAACTCAACTACCAACAACCCAATACTCAAACCAAGACTTAAACATGGTATTCTACTGAACTAACTCCCTTATTCTCAAAATAACCTTGGTGAGATCATCCTTACCTTAAGTACAATTATGGCAAAACAAGAGAATCTACACTTCACAAATCACAAATCTTCGTGCTTTTGAAACAAGGTATGCATTTTTATAAAAGATAATCATGAATTATTACCATGCAACAAGAAGCATAAATCAATATTAACACATTATACCTACTGAAATTAAGGCTTACTAACAAAATCTTTCCAAATGATCAAAACTTACAACATTCTAAGAGAAATCCTCATGCATGCATGCCTTCGGGTTTTTCAAACCAAACAACAGATTTTCTACATACATTCCATCTTAAAATTGACATGCAAGCCTAGCATAAGGTATACCTAGGTGATCACTTAGCATGCAAGGAGTTTTATCAAATTTTTACCACAAAATTCAAGTCATTATCACATAAACATGCAAGAATTGATCAAAACAACAAGAATGATTTCAAGGATCATTCATTCGGCTCCCATATGGTCATGGCCGAATGAAATGGATGGAAATGGCCATTAAATCATCAAGAGTTTCCTTCTCAAGACTTGACATTTATCCATTCCTTGTAGTCCTCTCAAAAACAACCTTAAATCCATAAGAATCAAGATTATATTTTGAGTTTCACTAAAACCTTTACATGCAACCCTTAAACTTAAAATTTCTATTCAAAACTCTTTGAAATATATATAGACAACATGTAGAGAGCTAGATTACTTGAATATAAGATGGATGTTTCAGTGAAAGAATGGAGAAAAGAAAGGGGATGGGGGCTTCGGCTATGGTGATTGCCGAGAGGGAGGAAAAACCGAGAGGTGAGGGAGGAGGGAGGGTGGAGTGGGGTGAATGATCACAATACTTTGTACTTTGGGTTTTTATGATTTTGATTGATTGAAATAAGTGAGTGGAAATGAGAATTGACAAGATTACCCTTCCCACATACTAGGACCATTTTACATGCAAGGACAAATGAGTAATTTGGTTAGCAAGATGAGAGTTAGTGGGGTTGTAATTTTCCTTTTTAGCCCTTTAGTTGAATAGAAGAGAGTTTGCATGCAAGGTTATTCATGTAATTCGATAAATATAACAACTAAAATTTATAATGATTTATTTTTATAAAATAAAATACAAGTTCAAAAATTATAAAATTTATACCATAAATTAACTTGGATTTTTAGAGACTTTATAAAATCATTTTCAAAATTTGTGAACAAAATACCTTTTAAAAGAAAATTTTTCCAAAGCTTAGAATATTCCTTATAAATCAAAAAAAATAAAGAAATTAAATAAACTCTTGCTTTGAAAAAATCATATACTACACAAAGCAAATTTATAATGCAGAAATTTTCACTCATACTAGCGTACAATCATTGAATATATTTTCATTTGACTTTAATATTATACCAAATCCACAAATAATATTACATAAAATGCCGGTCGTAACAACATCCCATCTAGATCATTCATATTTCTCATACGATTCATAATGTACCCAATGTCTACTTTTATTATTACCCGGTCAAGGATAACTTTTAATAGTATCAAAGTATATTAATTCTCGTATAGAAATATAATGATTTCAGGTCAAAGGACCAAAACATTATTATCACTGTGAGATTAACTTATGACTCTATAAACATGTAGTATCTCACAACGGGTCAATCCAACACCATATATTTAATACATGTGCCTGTATTTTGACTTTAGTATCACCATACCTATGATCAATGATATGTGATCATCAGCCAACAAACACACTAGTCTCAATGTATTTATTATCATCCATTAACAACAATACCTGACTAGAAACCTTTAGAATTATCAATATTATTCTCATAATCTCATTTCTAAGTTACGTACTTAGAGATATAGATTTACATATCATATTCCAAGGACATTTATTAATCTAACATCTTATCACAGAAAATAAAGATATAATAAATTACTAAAGAATAATCCATATAATCATAATTAATAATCCAAATGTTTCATAATATAAACATAATAGTGTTGTCTCTAGGGCACAAACACTAACAAATACCGGTGGCTCTGAATGCAGTCCCAAGTGCCTGGGTGAGATCACGTGTAAAACGACTATGGATGTCATGCATCGTATCCATCCTCCTCGCTAGACGCCTATACTGCGTCGTACTCAAACCAGCTCCAACATCTGCTCCTGCCTCCTTCTGCTTCTGCTGCGATGGACCGGCCTCACCCAACTCAGCTCTCCAAGCTGCCTTGTTCGCATGTGCCATACCACCAGCATATGCCTGAGTTGCTGTCCTTCCACCTGGAAGATGGTCATAAGAATATCCAAGCCCCTTAGGATCGGGCTTCCCACCATACCACTATGTCATGTTCAACAGCGTCGAACTATCGATAGGAGCACTGGGAAGCTGCAGCTGCTCATGTGCGGGCAAATGAACACCAACTGCCATGCACAGCTTCATCATAACGGACACATAGGGTATAGAACCCGTAGTACCTCCTCTCAAGAGCCTCAAAATACCCTGGTAAATAACCATCCCCAAATCCACATAGTCCCTTTGAAGAATACCCCACAATAGACGAGCACGCTCCACAGTAATCTCATGCACATGAGAAGATGGCATGATGTTAGCATAAATAAATGAATTCCAAGCACATGCAAACCTGTTTATGCATGAGGCAGGGACCATGGAATAATCAGTCATGCCCCTCTTGAACTTCCAATGAGTCTCAGGCACACATAAAGTAGCAACAATCAGATCCGGATCAAAGTCCTCCGGAGTCTTATCGTTCCAAGTGTCCTGACCAGGCTTCCTCGCGGGCTGCTCAATCACCCTCCATATCGCATCAGCACTATACTCCACAGTCATCCCCCTAACCACAGTGAAACCATTCTTCTCCGCCTTTTAATTAGTATAAAACTTTCGAACAACACTCATGGGCACAACAGCAGGTGCCTCGCAAAAAGGAACCCAGCCCATCTCCAACAACTTACCATCCTTCCCTGATGGCAGAAAACCTCGCTCCTTTTCTATAGGCTTCGAGAGAAGCCTCTTGTACTCCACTTTAGCCTCGGGAGTCAAAAACCTCGGCCTCACACTACCCGCACTCGAAGAATCGGTGGTGCTATTGCTTACTTGGGTTCTTTGTCGCTTGGGTGTCATTGGGATTGAATAAGAGAGAATAAAAGTTAAGTGTTTGAGAGAGAATTGTGTTTGAGAATTAGTGAAGTGGTGGAGATATTTGTGTATAAATGTATGTATATATAGGAGGTGAGAAGAGACTTAGATATGGAATAGAAGTGGGAATTGATTATGGGAATAGTGGGAATAATGGGTTTGATTTGGAGAGGGAAATTTGGGATGTGGAAGAGTAAAAATTGGGTGGAAATTGATTTTCTATTAAAAACCCCGATTTTCTCTTCACAAACTATTTTTTTCTGACCAGTACGGGCATGCTCACCTTCTGCCAAATTGGCGCGGGCGCGCGCTAGATCAGCGCGGGCACGCTTAGTTTCTGGAATTCCAGCGCGGCCGCGCGCTAGATCAGCACGGGCGTGCGCTAGATCAGCGCGGGCGCGCTCACCTTTTGAAGTTGGCCCTACAATTTTATGTTTTTCTAATTTTTTTGTGTTTTTCTCTTTTCTTCTTGCTTCCTCTACCTACTAATGTATAACAAACTTGGGTTGCCTCCCAAGAAGCGCTTGTTTTACGTCGTTAGCTCGACGTAGAAATGCGAGATCAAACGGACAATAAAACGGTACTAACCACCTCGCGGTTTGCCGTGTCATCATAGTAATGCTTCAACTTCTAACCATTTACCTCGAATGTTTGGCCCAGATCATTCTCAAAAATCTCCACCGCTCCATGTGGAAACACAGTTTTGACAACAAACAGTTCTGACCACCTTGACTTCAACTTTCTAGGAAAAAGATGGAGACGAGAGTTAAATAAAAGAACTTGTTGCCCCGGCACAAATGATTTAAGCACTAGATCCCTATCGTGCCACCTTTTGACTTTCTCCTTATACATTTTGTTATTTTCATAAGCTTAAAGTCAAAACTCATCGAGTTCATTCAATTGAAGCATCCTCTTCTTTCCAGCTGCATCCAAGTCCAGATTCAACTTCATCAAAGCCCAATACGCGTTATGCTCTAGCTCCACCGGCAAATAACACCCTTTATCATAAACCAATTGAAACGGTGACATTCCCAATAGAGTCTTGTATGCTGTCTATACGCCCACACAGCTTCATCAAGCTTCAAAGACTAATCTTTTCTCGATGGACATACAACCTTTTCTAATATACGCTTGATCTCTCTGTTGGATACCTTGTCTTGACCATTCGTCTGAGGATGATAAGCCGTAGCCATGCAATGATTAACATTATACCTCTGCATCATAACAATGAACTTGTGATTGCAAAAAAGCGACCCCTCATCACTGATTATGACTCTTGGAGTTCCAAACCTTGTGAATATCTGCTTGTGAAAAAAATTAAGCACTAATTTCGCATCGTTCATTGGAAATGCCTTAACTTCAACCCATTTCGACACATAATCAACTGCCAACAAGATATACTAATTGTTCCAAGATGAGACAAATGGCCCCATGAAGTCAATTCCCCAAACATCGAAGACTTTAACCTTGAGAAGCACATTAAGAGGCATCTCATCCCTCTTGGACATATTACCCACACGTTGACATCGATCATATTTCAAAACGAACTGATGAGCATCTTTAAAGAAAGTGGCCAAAAGAAACCTGCTTGAAGAATACGAGTTGTTGTCTTCTCTCCACCATAATATCTTCCATAAGTCGTTGAGTGTCAATCTCACAAGATCCCCCCCCCCCGTTTGAAAGAGATGTGTCCTACGTCCAATCATGTATGATGATTTATGAATAACTTTTATGTAATCTGTTTTGATTTCATTGATATTAATAAAAGACTTGTTTTGGTTTTATTGCAGGCTTTATCTATTTAAGTATTTAAATAAGATATACCATAGTTTAGAGTAAAGCTTTTTATGGATTATGATGAGATCATAATAATGAGACCTAAAAGATGATAACTCTAAACTTAAATAGTTCATGGTCATAGGATTACTAACTGGTAATTAATAATCCGCAAAGATCGGTACATACTATGCTTGCTTCATCATGAAGGCTGTCTGTTCTCATAGACATTTGTGTGGTGACACTATAGCTAGTATGTAGGTGCTTATTATAGAATAAGTTCACTGAACATGACTCACACAGCTGAAAAACTGATGGAGTTCACTCACGTGTCAACAGTTATTCCTATAGTGATAGTTGTACAAGTATCCTTAGATTTGAGGTCATCATAGTCATCTTGTGTACACTGAACTATGCTTTGGTTTAGTTCTTAGTCTCCAGGGACAATTATAAGGGCTCTACTGGGTATAGGAATTCGTACACGAAGATAGTGAATGATCAATAAAGGATCTACCCCTTCCAGTGAAGGAAGAGAATGTTCAATGCTGATCCACTTATGCTAGTTCAGGAATCTCTGGCCAGAGTGAATGAAATGAGAAAGGAGTTTCTAATTTACATTAATTAGAACTAAGCATAGTGAATGGGAAAGCATATGATTAAATAAGATAGGCTTAACACAAGTTCCATGCCTTGTATTTAATCGTGACATTGCAGGGTAGAAGGAATTAATTATACGGTAACTATTCACTGAATAGGTTTTTGGTATTCTAAGCAGTGAATTCGTATTATCCAGATAGTCGCGATATGCTGAGAAGTATCCCTCACGATGTAGAATAAATATGATTAATTTATTAATTAATCATATTTAATGAATTAGAGAATTTATATAAATAATGATAAAATAGTTTTATTATTATTTATTTCTACTACCGGCTTAATATCGAACCTACAGGGTCACAACATAAAAGAGAATGATTTAATGGTGGAGGAATTAATTAATAATGGCTGATAATTATTTATTTATGTAATAAATAATTAATTGGCAAATTTAATAATTTATTAAATAAGATTTAATTGATTATAAATTAATTAAGAAAAAGTTCTTAATATTATTAATTAAGAATTTAATTTTTGGAAATTAAATCAAGTGAGAGAATTATTTCTAAAGTGTTTAGAAAAAGGATTAATAATTAAAAGGTGTCTTAATTATTAGTTAATTGGTTAATAAGAATAAAGGGTTAATAATAATAATATTTTATGGAAAATTTTCAGCTGAAAATTTTGCCTATAAATACACTATTATAAACCCTATTTTTGCCTCAACCTAAAAAGTTAAGAAAACCCTAATTCTCCCACCCCTTCCTCCTCCATTACATTGATCTCTTGGTGGATACCGGTGGAGTGCTTCACAATTGAGGAGCAGCTGCTAGGGATCTCCATTCATCGTTCTTGGATCGCTATTAAAGGTTAGTAATCGATCCCTCGATTTATTCACGATTTGTATGCGAATTATATGGATTTTATATCAAGAAAATGTTTTACCATGCTTTTGTGATGTATAAAATCCTACAATGGTATCAGAGCGTAGGTTGTATGCATATAGATCTGTGATAAAAATTTCAGAATTTTATGATCTTGTATGAATTTATTATGATTTTTGCAAGTTATATTATGAATTAATTATGATTGATAAGAAATTGTTTCTCAAAATTGTTTTGACTGTAGATCTGGGTTCTACAAGTGTTGTAGATCGTCTGGGTATTTTTTTCATAATTTTCTGATGTTTGGATTAATTATTATGATCTTTTGAAGTTTTAATTAAATTCGTAATTAAATATATGTATATAATATATATATATATATATTTGTTTGCTGCTGGAATTAAAGAAAAGGAGGGTGGCACGGCAGCTGCTGACTGATGTTGATAGGCATGTCGTTCAATGACGACGGCGGCTGACAGGCGCAGAAGAAAGGGTGTCGCGCATTCCGGGAATGCGTTATATCCTGTGGCACATTCACGGAATGCGTTACACCTTTTAATGGCTTAAAAGGGTTGTAACGCATTACCGGAATGCGTTACAGGGCTTGTAACGCGTTCTAGTAATGCGTTACATCCCATATGTTTTTTTAATTTGATTTCTGGGAGTTTCGTAACTCCGTTTTGGACGTGCAATATATCGTTGGATTCGTTTTTCTGGGACAGATCTAATGGACTGGTCAAATTTTAATTTATATAAAAGTTTTAAACTGTTTATATTCCCGAAAGTGTTTTAAAACATGTTTTAATTGTTTTAATTGCTTTTAAATGCTATAATAAATTCATACATCATTATATCAATGTATGACAGGATAATTTCTTGCATGTTTACTTGTTTATTTAATTTTATATATGAGATATATGCCTATGTTTACCATGCGATGATAGATTTAGGTGGACTTAAATCAATATAAGGCGTGCTCTAGAATATCTAGAATATCTAGAATATGAATCATTTCTTGCCTTAACAATAATATTATGAATACAATCATGAGATTCTTGTGTTTATGAAACACGTAATTAAATATGAATTTTCAATATTGAGAGAAAGGATGATTCTGTCAAAAGCAGATTTATATATGTAAGAAAGGGGTATTAAGTGACGCCTCTTGACAATGCTCCCCCCGATCTGAGAATTATTTGATTATCGATTATTGATTTGAAATATTTAATTTAAAAGGAAGAATCTCTGTATAATATGATTATGATTGTAACGTAATATAATCCCTCTAAAATTAAATAATATCAAGTAGTAATTGGCCAATGACACAACGGGCTTGTGTCGGTCAAAGCCTTCCAACATGGTAGAAAGTAGTTCTTATTTTTGAATCATTGTCGTTTCGTGCTATAGCCGAGGGCTTTGATTTCGAAATAAGAAATACTTGTCTATTACATAGAGATGTGTGCATTGAATTAGAATTTAAAGGTCGTTACGTGCTGTAGCCGTGGGCTGTTAGAGACTGATTCAATTGTACGAAATGTTGGGTTAGACTTGACTTAGAATATTGAGTCTTTCGTGCTACAGCCATGACTCAATTATTCAAGAGGCTAAAGTTTTATTAGGGAATAACATAAGATGTACTTGACAAGAGTTGTCTGCCTATTGAACATCACATGACGTTTCGTGCTACAGCTGAGGTTGTATGATGGAATGTAGGATCCCTATTCCCAATAGCATTATGAATGCTTAATTTTCACTTAGGGGTTGTATAAATTAGATAAACTAGTGGGAGCCACTTATGAATAAAGACCCGATTCATATAGTGTTTTAAAATGAAATTGAATATTTGCTAAGTGTTGTTATGTGTTCATCATTTACAAATTTAATATATATGTTATGTCTTCTGCACTATCACTCCGGAGCATACTAGATGCTCACAAGTTGACTGTCCTAATTTTGCTGACTGGCTTCGAAACTTGAGAATTGTTCTCAGGGTTGAGAAGCTGGAATATGTGCTTGACTCGCCTAAGCCTACTGAACCTGCTAGCGATGCACATAATGATAAACATGTTGTGTATCGTAAGTGGATAGATGATGCAAATGTTGCTCAATGCATCATGCTAGCTTCCATGAACACTGAGCTACAGAAGCAACATGAGCATATGGATGCTCACACTATCCTTATGCATCTACAAGAGTTGTATGATGTGGCAGGAAGGATAGCTTGATATGAGATATCGAAGGAGCTGTTCGGTTGTAGGATGTCTGAGGGATCATCTGTGAATGACCATGTACTTAAGATGATCAATTTGATTAAACATCTTGGACAATTTGGTTTTGCCATGGATGGGGAGATGAGCCAAGACTTGGTCTTGCAATCACTTCCGAGTTCGTTCTCGCAGTTTGTTGTGAACTTTCACATGAATAAGCTGGATGTCAGGCTGCCTGAACTCCACAACATGTTGAAGACTGCGGAATCGAATTTTCCCCTTAAGAAGAGTTCTGTTCTTTTAATTGATGAAGGTTCCAATCCTAAGAAAAGGAAGAAGAACCCTTCCAAGAAGAAGAAAGTAGGTGAAAAAAGGCCGGTTCCACCAAAAGCTGAAGACCCCAAGAGCAAAGCTGTTTGCTTTCACTGTAACAAGGTGGGGCACTGGAAGAGGAACTGCAAGGTTTACCTTATAGAATTGAAGAAGAAGAAGGGTAGTGAGACTACCGCTTCTGATTCAGGTATGTTCATGATCGAAGTTAATATGTCACTAAGTCAAATTTCTACTTGGGTATTAGATACCGCCTGTGGTTCTCATATTTGCAATTCATTGCAGGGATTAAAGGGAAGTAGGACTCTTGAAGAAGATGAGGTGATTCTACGTATGGGCAATGGAGCAAGGGTTGCCGCCATATCTGTAGGATCATTTAGTTTACATATGCCTACGGGCAAGACTATTATTTTAAATAATTGTTATTACGTTCCCTCTATTGTGAGGAATATTGTTTCTATTCCTATGTCGGATTTGGATGGTTTTTCATTTATTATTAAGAATAATGAATGTCCTATTCTTAGAGATAATGTTCTTTATGGACGTGGTACTTTAAATAATGGTCTGTATGTATATGACATAGAGCATAATTTACTTCAGATTGAACAAACTAATAAAAGAAAAAGGGATGATGAAAATCTCACTTTCTTGTGGCACTGCAGACTTGGTCATATTAGTGAAAATAGACTGCGGACATTGCATAAGGAAGGGTTACTTGACTCCTTTGATTTTGAATCATATCCTACATGCGAGTCTTGTCTATTGGGTAAAATGACCAAATCTCCATTTAGTGGACATGGAGAGGGGGCTGTAGATTTGCTAGGATTGGTACACACAGATGTATGTGGACCAATGTCTACGCAAGCCTTGGGTGGATTTTCATACTTCATTACTTTCATAGATGATCGATCTAGATTCGGATATGTGTATTTGATGAAACACAAGTCTGAAGCCTTTAAAAGTTCAAAGAATATAAGCATGAAGTGGAGAAACAAACCAAACATAGTATTATAACTCTTCAATCAGATCGAGGTGGTGAATACTTGAATGGGGAGTTTCTAGATTATATCAAAGAAAATGGTATAGTCTCCCAGTGGACTCCTCCATATACTCCACAGTTGAATGGGGTATCTGAAAGGAGAAATCGAACTTTGTTAGACATGGTTCGGTCCATGATGAGCTATGCGAATCTTCCAGTATTCCTATGGGGTTATGCATTGGAAACCTCAGTATATTTACTGAATAAGGTGCCTTCCAAATCTATTCCTCAAACTCTATATGAGATATGGAAAGAAAGGAAACCGAGTCTTAAACACGTTAAGATTTGGGGATGTCCAGCTTTTGTCAAGAAAGTTGACCCAGATAAGCTGGAATCTCGATCCGTAAAATGTAATTTTGTGGGATATCCTAAAGAGACTTCAGGGTATTACTTTTACACCGATCATCGGGTGTTTGTCTCCAGACAGGCTACCTTATTGGAAAAGCAGTTTATCCTTGAAGGAAACAGTGGGAGAAAAATTGAATTTGATGAAGTTCAAGAAGCACAAACTACTACGGATCAAGTGGAAACACCTGTTCAGACTGAACAACCTTCTGTGGAATAGCCCATTCATAGGTCAGGGAGAGTGTCTCGCCAACCAGAGAGGCATTATGGCCTTGTCATTGAGAATGACAATGAGTTGTCAATCATTGATGATGACGACCCTGTGACCTATAATGAGGCTATGAGTATTGTTTACTCAGAGAAATGGCATAGTGCCATGAAATCCGAAATGGAATCTATGTATACCAACCAAGTATGGACTCTGGTTGAGGTGCCTGAAGGTGTTAAGCCTATTGGGTGCAAGTGGGTATACAAAAGAAAGATTAGAGCAGATGGCCAGGTGGAGACCTATAAGCCAGGCTCGTGGCAAAAGGATTCAAACAAAGGCAAGGGATTAACTTTGATGAAACTTTTTCGCCTGTAGCCCTGTTAAAATCAATTCGGATTTTGCTTGCGATTGCTGCTAACTACGACTATGAGATCTGGCAAATGGAACCTGATTTGTCTTTTATAGAACAACCGGTAAGAATTTTAGATCGGTGAGAGAAAGTGTTGAGAAATAAGTCTGTATATTTAGTGCGAGTGTTGTGGAGAAATCCTATGGTTGAAGAATCAACCTGGGAACTCGAAAGTGAAATATTAGAGAAATACCCTCATTTGTTTTCATAGAAGATTCTGAGGACAGGATCCTTTTAAGGGGGGAGGATGTAACGACTGGGAACTTTACGTTTATATTATATCATGATTATAATAAAATATGTGAATTAATATGTCATTTATGTTTGATTATCTGATAAACCCTAACTGTTACGCGATACGTGTATTCCATGTCAATTTCTGTATTTTAAGGTATTTTTCAGATATTTTT
Organism: Apium graveolens; assembly: GCF_009905375.1. Taxonomy (NCBI): domain Eukaryota; kingdom Viridiplantae; phylum Streptophyta; class Magnoliopsida; order Apiales; family Apiaceae; genus Apium; species Apium graveolens. Next base: position 142,127,928 of record NC_133651.1, on the reverse strand, counting down.
TTATGCATTTATAGGTTTTATTTCAAACGTTTTATGACCCAAACGATGATTTTAAAGCTAGTATTTCAAATTAAATAATGGGCCTTATTTTTCATCAAATGGCTTTTACAATCGCCTTGTTCTGAACATCTAGATAATTTATAAATTTTCTCGTTTTGCGAAAAAAATGATTTTTCCGGGCACTATTGGGTGTCAAAAACCCCACAAAAATCACATTTTTATTTTTATAAAATTATAGGACTTTCATTTATATTATTTCTTTGCATTTTTGCATTAGTCACAATTTTTGGGAATTTTTGGCATATATATTGCATATATAAAATATTTATAAATTAAATTTTAATACTCAAAAATTATAAAAATTAGGGCCCAATATTTTTATTTAATGAATAATTAGCCCCTTAATTTTAATTAGGAGTATTATTTTTACTACTATAAATAGCCTAATTTTTATTTATTTAATTATAATTAATCATTAAAATCTGCAAAATTACCAAAAATTCTTTGAAATCAGGTCGGGAAGAACAGGTTCGGGTCGAAGAATCAAGTCGTGATTTCTCACTGATTACAGCATCAAATCGTGTGATTCAAGTACTCAAATCGAAGGTTTTGATCCGTTCTTTCTGTTTCTTGCATCAATTTCACATTTTTTTGCATCGTTTTTGATTTTTGATTTCTAGGGTTTATGTTCGAATTAGGGCTTTTTGATTCTGGGGTTATTGTGATGTTTTGATGATTGATATAGCTTTGTTAGATTATTTACAGTCGATTCATGGTGTTTAATTGAACAAACGATGCTTGGATAATGATTCACGATTTCTAGGGTTTAGGTCGAATTTTCAAAATACAACTCGATGATTTCTGTGAATATTTGGTTCTTGTAATGTTAGGGCTTTGATTGTATATGTTCTTAGCTTCATTTTGCACTATATAACGTTTGATGTTATGTACAAATGAGTGATTTGGATTTTTGGCCGGAGTTCTTGATGATTTTGATCGGAGAATGATATCCAGGGATGTTTCTGGTCGATTTTGGCCTGAAACAGATTAGGGAAGTAGTTTGGGATGTTTTGGGATAAAAAACGGAACCAAACGGTGTCCGTTTGGCCAGGAATTGGACTCGCCGGAGTCCGGTGAAGTCGCCGGATTCTGGGTTTAAACCCAGATTCCGGTGGTGTTCTTCACAGACCCGGAATCCAACCCGGTTGACCCGTTTCCAGAACCCGGTTTTGATCCACCTTGTCAGATGTCTGTTTTCTGACATATGTTTCTGGAAATTATTTTTTTTTTTACTTTTTATTTTTATTAATTTTAAAAATCAGTTTTATTTATTTTGTAAATTGATTAATTAATTATTTAATTAATTAATTTATATTATAAATAATTCTGAATTATTTTCTAAAAATCAGATTGAATTATTTTCTTAATTATTTATTATTTATTTATTACTTATTAATTACTTAAAAGTGATTAATTATTTTGATAATTAATCAAATAATTTTCAGTAAATCATAATAAATTCATTTTAATTTCAAAAATTATAGAAAAATTATTTTTAATTCTGATTTTCTTAAATAATGATTTAAAAATTATTTTTGGGTTTTAAAAATTAGTAATAATTATTTATAATGATTAATAAATGGAATTATCAGTATTTAATTAATAATAATTCAACCGTTAGTCCGTTTTGCGTGAAACGAAAGCCTGTTAACTCAGAAAAATGAATCCTTTTCATTAAAAATAATATCAAAGCTTAGTTTTTTTAGAAGTTAGTTGATTTTGTGACTTGTTTGATTAGCAGTCAAGTTACGTGTCGAGACGAGTCCGAAAAATTCCGGAAAAATGGGAAACGAGTCAGATAACGATCAGTTGAGCGATCAGCGAGTCGATTTTAGTTTTAAAAATTATTTTAACCATAAAAATGATTATGTGCTTATGTGCTTATGTGTATTACGTGGTTAATTGAGTCTTACTTGCTTATATGTAATACATGAGTCAGTCATAAGCGCATTGGTAGATGTTAGGATCAGTTTGAAGTTGATTCAAGATGCAAATAAAGTATGACGTGACTTAACCAGTCTGTTTTGCCAACAGAAGCTAAGCCAGCCAGGCCAGTTGAGTCGGTAATAGTCCAAGGTGATAGACATAAGTGATTCAATTGCAGTAAGTCGCGCAGAAGGCAAGTTTTTCCTCTATTCTACTTTCGAAATAGTGATATTGATTCAAATATTTATCACATTTACATTCTCTTGATTATTGTTTTTGATCACTAATATACAATCCCTATTCCTTTGTTCATATTTCATTTCAATTCTTGATTTCTCCGTTTCTTTGGATTCTTGATTCATATTCTGTTGGTAACACATGGAGATTGATATATTCTAGTATTTGGAATATATCAAAGCATACCGATTGTCCCGGTTGCTAAGCGATGGACTGGATAAGGATATTTTGGGATTGAGTGTGTCTTAATCCTGAGGACCAGGATGACTGGTGCCTCGACGTGGGCTGTAGTGCCTGGGTACCCGACTGGATCTATATACTGAGATATGGATCTGTATTATATTCTGACTGATCAGCAGAATATAGATGCGAACTTGTGTCCAGTTTAGTTTATTTATACTCGCCAGTAATGGCCTTCTTTCTATTCTCGTGAGGTTATATCTTGGCAGATGTACCTGGGATGGCGGATTCATTTAAAAAGCTTTAACACTGTTTATATGTTTTTGGACTTGTTGAGCAACTTTTGGCTCACCCCTTTTGTTGTTATTCACCTTATTGTTTTCCGTTAAGAAGGAATATGAAACCAATCAGGACTCGAGTGGTAAAGAAGCGAGTCAAGCCTCGGGATCCTCTTATACCCAAGGTGTTGATCCCAATCCAGGAAGAAAGCTTTGAGTTGCCTGAGCAGGTGGAGTGTTGATAGATAGTAGGTGTGTGTGTTTGAATAAAAGTTGAACTTAGCTTAAAATGAATTAGACAATGGTTTGTAATAAAGAGAGTTTGTGAGACTTTGAATGTTGGTTTGTAATAAAAGTAGTTAGTGGTTCTTATTTTCATACTTCAACCTAAAAAGATCCTGGTTAGTGTTAAAGGGGTTTAATTTCATTTCTTTATTAATTGTTAATCAAATTGTACAGGTTTGGTGATTAGCTAGTAACCCCCAGACTTATACCCCGGGTCTGGAGGGCGTTACAAAATCCATGTCAGGGTACGTGTTTACTCTGAATGGGGGAGCGATTAGTTGGAAGAGTTCCAAACAGTCTACAACGGCTGACTCCACAGCGGAAGCAGAATATATAGCTGCAAGTGAGGCTGCAAAAGAAGCCGTTTGGATGAGGAAATTTGTTTCTGAGTTGGGAGTTGTTCCTAGCGTTGAAGAGTCTATTGTGTTGTATTGTGATAACAACGCAGCAATAGCACAAGCCAAGGAACCTAGGTCTCATAAAATTCCAAACATGTCCTGCGACGCTTTCATCTGATTAGGGAGATTGTTGAAAGAGGAGACGTCAACGTCGAGAGAGTTGACACACAAAACAACATAGCAGACCCTTTAACAAAGCCACTTTCTCAAAGTCATTTTGATCGTCATAAAGACAAGATGGGTATTAGATACCAGAGTGATTGGCTTTAGTACAAGTGGGAGATTGAAAGAGATGTGTCCAAAGTCCAATCATGTATGATGATTTAGGAATAACTTTTATGTAATCTGTTTTGATTTTATTGATATTAATAAAAGACTTGTTTTGGTTTTATTGTGGGCTTTATCTATTTAAGTGTTTAAATAAGATATACTGTCACACCCCCAACTTAAATAGCAAAATAAATACATTTTAATGAAGAATTCACAACCAAAATCCAAGATCTTACAGTTTAGGGTTTGGAACAGCCCAACACTACCAACTATTACATCTGATTACAAATACCGAGTCCTCACACAACTATTATTACTTATTCTACCTGAGCTCGAACATAAGCATCAGCATCACAGGTCTTACGGGCAGTCTGCTTGAATCTAACCATAGCTGCTAGCTGTAATATAAGGGTAAAGCAAGAAGTGAGCCAAATGCTCAACAAGTGCTAACAGTACGACACAGAACATAAATTGAGATATACTTTTAAGAATGATAATGGAAAGACATAACCAAAGGTAACAAGAGATAAAAACTATGTGAGATGGCATCATTTTGCTTGCATCAAAACAATTTTAAAATCATGTCTTAATCAAAATCATTTTATGACGCTACGGATTACAGCCGGTGATCAGCCGCGAAGTAATCCCGAACCTCGCTGGGTTCTAAAACATTAATGGGAATCCCTAGGCAACTTTTAAGCCTAATATAAGTGTGGAAAGGACTCGCGTCTCAGTCCAGATCCACTATTCAAGAAAACATTTATCCCCCTTTGGGACTAAAAACCCACATTTTAATTATTTTTAAAACTGATGCCGATTTATGACAAAATCTCTTTTGACTGTAAACATTTTTATCAAGGGATTCTAGATCAACTCGAAACACGGGAAACAAGGTACGGAATATCAGAGCCATTATTCACAAAACTATTCTCTATTCAAGTAATTGAATGGTTTTTATATATCAATGATTGGACAAGAGGATTTAGTGAGGCTAATGGATTATATGAAGGGTAATGCCAATTTGGGCTTAAAGCAATGGTTTCTCATCAAGGTTCAAGTGCTGGATCATCAAGAAGGTAAGCTTCATGAATACTAAGGGTGTTAAGGTATGAAGAATGAACTTTAACTCAGGACATATCAGAATTGTCAAGCTTTAGGATAAGAAAGAGGGTATCAATCAATGAGGAATCAAGCTGGTAAGTATCTGACTATCAGAATTCAAAGTAAGGTTCTATAGGGATTCAAGTATCAGGATGAGATATTAATACTTAGGAAACATCAACATATTAATCAAAAGGATCCATCAAGTAATATATCAACTCTTCATTTTATCGTGGCATTAAACTATCATGAAAGACTTTTGAACTACTTGCAATACGTACTCGAGGGTTCATGGCATCTCTATATAACTCAAAGATAAACAAAAGATACTCTTGATTGAAATATATCAAAATGACTCAGGATAATTGCATCAATATATAAGAACTATTTGTAGTAAATACGAAGGTCAAGTTGAATCACTTGCCTTGAGATAGGCTGGTCTGGTCTGACTGGTAGGAGCAACAACTGGAGCTTCACTCGACTTTTATGGCAAGTTTTCCCTCGTCTCGAGATCCTACATAAATAATAATAATAATCCTCATTATAATATATTCTCACCAACTTAACCTATTTACAACTCGAAATTAAACACGGATGGCACTTAGGCCTAAATGCACTTAATTTATATTCACTTTTAAATTAAAATTGCACACACATAGCCACATATTCACATATCATATATTAACACCAAATAACACCATATATACCATAATGCAACACTAGGCTTGGATGATCTCGACTCACAACTTAAGTCACTTGGTCGCTAAACTAGACAAGGTCTTCTAATTTCGGTTTCCTAACTCGATGTGCCTTTCCTAAATTATCCAAAACCTATTGACCCTCACTTGTGCCTTTTTCTCTACTGACCTTATACTATCTTACAACTATGGTGGTCGACCTAATACTCACTTCTAAGTATTCTAAAACTATGCGATAAGTGATATTGCTCACTGGTGCAAATTTCAGAATGACAACTATGGTTTCTTGAGTACATTAGACACTCTTAAACTACAAGTTTTCCTTCAAAATTTTTACACAAGACTCTCCTGACCTAAGGGCATCTCACAAACTTGATGTGGCTCAAGGGCCTGGCTTGGGCCTAAGCTAAAAGTCCAAGGTTCCCCTGTTTTTTCTGGGCAGAAAATGCCCTGACTTGAATTAACTTGTGACACATGGTTCTAGCTCATATCCTATGAACTATGGTTGGAAAAACTTCTCTGACATACCCTCTAACTAAGGCCCAATTGGGCCTAATGAGGGCCTACCCAGGACATGGTCAAATCTCCCTATTTCTAAGTTGCAACAAAACTGTCCCCTGCTGGACAGATTTTGTGATTCTACTTGTGCACCTAACCAAATGACATGCAAACCTCCAACCAACTCCTAAAACCTTTTATATACTCCCAATACTAACTTCTGGTAGCTTGGGCCTCAAAGTGCACACCAATGACATGGTCAAAACTCACTCTAAACCTCAGGGTGCTATACTGATTTTTCTGCAGAAACTATAACTCTCATTTTCCAAGGTTTTGACTTGACAAACCCAACTAACAACAACTAAATACTTAAACCAAGACTTATACATGGTATTCTACTGAACTAACTCCCTTTTTCTCAAAATAACCTTGGTGAGATCATCCTTACGTAAGGTACAATTATGGAAAAACAAAAGAGACTACACTTCACAAATCACAAATCTTCATGCTTTTGAAACAACAAGATATATATTTTTATAAAAGATAACCACGAATTATTACCATGCAACAAGAAGCATAAATCAATATTAACACATTATTCCTACTGAAATTAAGGCTCACTAACAAAATCTTTCCAAATGATCAAAATCTTACAACATTCTAAGAGAAATCCACATGCATGCATGCCTTCGGGTTTTTCAAACCAAAACAACACATTTTCTACATATGTTCTATCATAACATTGACATGCAAGCCTAGCAAAAGGTATACCTAGATGATCACTTAGCATGCAAAGAGTTTTATCAAGACTTCACTAAGATTTTCATGTTAACACACAAAGTGGAACATGACAACCAAAACACCATCCATTCGGCTCCTATCAAGTCATGGCTGAATGGATTAGGGTGAAAACAACAATTGCATGAGTGTAGCATACTCATGTCTAGCCATTCTCAACCCTTTGCTACTATAACTCATGGTGAAAGCCTTGAATTCACAAGAATCAAGGATATTCACTTGGAGTTTTAACAAAACACCACCATGCAAGGTCAACACATAAGTTTTTCTACTCTACACTCTTAAGATATACAAGAACAACATGTAGGGAGTAGGATTACTTGATAATAGGATGATTATTTGAGTGAGAAATGAAGAAAGAAGGGGATGGGGGCTCGGTTTTTGGGAATTGCTGAGAGGGGAGGGGGAAAAACCGAGAGGGGGGGGAGGAAAGGAGGAGTGTGGAAATGGTGGGGTGAATATGGAGTAATAATCATGTTAGTTTGGTTTTTATTTGGCCAAAAGTGAGTGGATTTGAGATTTTACAAGAGTAACCTTCTAATTATAGTTAGGTAGATTTGCATGCAAGGGTAAATGGGTAATTTGGTTAGTAGAATGAAAGTGAGTGGGGTTGGAAATGTCTTCCTTGCCCCTAAGTTGAATTGGAAGAGTATTTGCATGCAAGGGTAGCCACATAATTTGCTAATTATAACAAATAAAATTTATAAAGATTTATTTTTATAAAATAAAATACAAGTTCAAAAATTATAAAATTTATATCATAAAATAACTTGGATTTTTAGAGACTTTATAAAATCATTTTCAAAATTTGTGAACAAAATACCTTTTAAAAGAAAATTTTTCCAAAGCTTAGAATATTCCTTATAAATCAGAAATAAATAAATTAAATAAACTCTTGCTTTGAAAAATCATATACTACACAAAGCAAATTTATAATGCAGAAATTTTCACTCACACTAGCGTACAATCATTGAATATATTTTTATTTGACTTTAATATTATACTCAATCCACAAATAATATTACATAAAATGCCGGTCGTAACATCCTCTCCCCCTTAAGGGATTCTGTCCCCAGAATCTAAGAGAAAAGATGAGGATGCCGGGAACGTATATCAGACTCTAACTCCCAAGTCGACTCTTCGACCTTTGGGTTTCTCCAAAGTACTTTTACTAACTTTACTGATTTATTTCTAAGACTCTTTACTTGCCAGTCGAGTATTTTAACCGGTTGCTCCACAAATGACAGGTCTGCCTGAATTTCTACAAGTTCATATTCTATCACATGGCTAGCGTCTGGATTGTACTTCTTAAGTAACGACACATGGAACACATTATGCACATGCCGATACTGAGGTGGTAAGGCCAACTCGTAGGCCTCCTTTCCCACTTGACTCAAAATCTCAAAAAGACCTATGTATCTAGGTGCTAACTTCCCTTTCTTGCCAAATCTTATCAACCCTTTTCTAGGTGACACCTTCAGCAACACAGCTTCGTCAATTTGGAATTGAACGTCCTTACGCGCTGGATCCGCATACTTCCTCTGTCTATCTTGAGCAGCAAGCAACCTTTTCTGAATTAACTTGACCGAGTCATGCAACTGTTGTACCAAATCCGAGCCGAGAATTCTTCCTTCTCCCACTTCATCCCAACTTGTTGGTGATCTACATTTTCGCCCGTACAAAGCTTCGTATGGTGGCATGCCGATACTGGAATGATAGCTGTTGTTGTAAGAGAACTCAATCAACGGCAAATGGTCGTCCCAACTTCCTGCAAAATCGATTGCACAACTGCACAACATATCTTCAATTGTTTGAATTGTCCTTTCACTCTGGCCATCAGTCTGCGGGTGGTACGCCGTGCTCATATTCAACTTCGTGCCAAGACATTCCTTAAATTTCTTCCAGAATCTCGAGTTAAATCGGGAATCTCTGTCTGAAACTATTGATACGGGTACTCCATGCCTTAGTACGATTTCGCGCACATACAGATGAACCAACTTGTCCAATGACGACTTCTCGTTTATTGGAAGGAAATGCGCCGACTTCGTAAGACGATCAACTATAACCCATATTGCGTCATGTCCGGATTTCATTCGCGGTAGTCCTACTATAAAGTCCATAGCGATATTTTCCCATTTCCATTCTGGAATCTTCAGGGGCTGAATTAATCCACTTGGTCGTTGATGTTCTGCCTTTACTTTCTGACAAGTATAGCACTTCGCAACCCATTCTGCCACGTCTCGCTTCATATTTGGCCACCAAAAGTTCTTCTTTAAGTCTCGATACATCTTGGTGCTTCCCGGTTGGATTGAAAATTTCGAATTGTGGGCTTCATGGAGGATCTCATTCTTTAATTCAGGTACATGGGGAATCCATATTCTGGATGAAAACCTTAGTATCCCTTGCTCATCCCTTTGAGTATCAATCTCCTCTCCAGATAACTGTTTCTTCTCTTTCTCCATTACTTCTTCTTGACACTTCTTTATCTTTTCCACTAGTGTTGGCTGAAAGGTCATTGCACGACAAACTTCCTCAACTTTTCCATAAGCACAAAGTTCCAATTCCAATTTTTTGATTTCTTTAGATAACTCTTTTGATGTTATCATCATATTCAATCTCTCTTTCCTACTCAGAGCATCAGCCACTATGTTCGCCTTTCCAGGATGGTAATTTATCGAGCAGTCATAGTCCTTGATCAGTTCCAGCCATCTCCTCTGCCTCATATTGAGCTCTTTCTGAGTAAAAATGTACTTTAAACTCTTGTGATCCGTGTAGATTTCACACTTCTCTCCATAGCGGTAATGTCTCCAGATCTTGAGTGCGAACACTATGGCGGCTAGTTCCAAGTCATGCGTCGGGTACTTTAACTCATGCGGCTTCAACTGTCTTGACGCATATGCGATCACTTTACTGTGTTGCATCAACACACAACCCAAACCCTTATGTGAAGCATCGCTGAATATTACAAAATTCCCTTGATCATCTGGAAGTACCAACACCGGAGTTGCTACCAACTTCTGCTTTAACTCTTGAAAGCTATCTTCACATTCTGCACTCCATTCAAACTTTTGATTCTTTCTGGTTAACTTGGTCAATGGCGTGGCGATCTTCGAGAAATCCTTGACGAATCTTCTATAGTATCCGGCCAATCCTAGAAAACTTTGCACTTCCGTAGGAGTCTTTGGCCTTTCCCTACTCATAACTGCCTCAATCTTTGCCGGATCCACTTTAACTCCCTCATTTCCAATAACATGCCCCAAAAATTGAACTTCCTTTAACCAAAACTCACATTGGGTGAACTTGGCATACAACTTCTCTTGTCGGAGTATCTCCAAGGCTATCCAGAGGTGCTGCTTATGTTTTTCTTCCGACTTAGAATAAATAAGGATGCCATCAATAAATACCACGACAAATATCTCCAAATACTTCTTAAATACCCGATTCATCAGATCCATAAATGCGGCCGGAGCGTTGGTCAATCCAAACGGCATTACTAGGAATTCATAATGCCCATATCTGGTCCTGAATGCGGTCTTAGGAATATCTTCTTCTCTGATCTTTAATTGATGGTATCCCGATCTCAAATCAATCTTCGAAAAGTATTTTGCTCCCTTCAACTGATCAAAAAGGTCATCTATCCTTGGTAGCGGGTAACGGTTCTTAATCGTCACATTATTCAACTCCCGGTAATCTATGCATAGACGCATACTCCCATCTTTCTTCTTTACAAATAGAACAGGTGTTCCCCATGGCGACGTACTTGGTCGTATCACTCCTTTATCCAATAATTCTTGTAGCTGGCTCGCCAACTCTTTCATTTCTGCTGGTGCCATCCTATATGGGGCCTTTGAAACTGGTTCCGTGCCTGGAGCAAGGTTGATCTCAAACTCAATTTGTCGATCTGGTGGTAAGCCTGGTAGTTCATCGGGAAACACATCGGGAAACTCGCTATCTACAGGAATATCTTCCATGCTGAGGTTGCCTCTCTCTGAATCCACTACATATGCTAGGAATGACTCACAACCTTTTCTAAGCAACTTCTTAGCCTGAACGATTGTAAGAAATAGTTGCTCTTGCCTCTGCCCCTTAAATACTACCTTCTCTCCACTCTTCGTCTTTAAATACACTCTCTTGGTCTTACAATTAATCTGAACGCTATTCTCTCCTAACCAATCCATTCCTAAAATTATATCAAACTCTCCCAACTTGAAGAGTATCAAGTCGGCTGAAAACTTATATCCCGAAATATCGACTCACACATTGGACAAAATTGATTCATAGGAATCTTCTCTTGGTTTGCAATTACCACATTTACTACCTCACTCATAACCATTTTATCACATTGGAGCTTATCAACAAAAGATTCTGATATGAAAGATCTTGTTGCTCCCGAATCAATCAATACTTTAGCTTTGACATTATTGAGTAAAAGTGTACCTGCTATCACCTCAGAATTCTGAACAACATCTTTCATCTTTAGATCAAATATCCTTGCTGTTGCTTGCGGGGTTGGTGCAGGTGGTGGAGGTAATGCCAATACCTCAACTGGCACGCTTGCACTGGTACTTGCCACGTTCATCAGAGCTTTGACTGGTCATGTTGCCTTACACTCCCTAGCCATATGTCCAGTCTTCCCACACTTGTAGCACGTAACTCCTGGCTTCGGCATCTTGCACTCATTTGCCAAATGTCCCTTCTGATTGCACCTATAACAGGTCATGCTCAGCTTATTGCATACTCCGAGGTGCCTTCTTCCACAGTGCTTGCATTCCGGTCTCTGGAACCTGTTTTCTCCAACTTGCCCTTGGCTTGCCTGGTTGTTTCCTTTTGATTCTTTCCTTTTACCCAAATTTCCCTTCTTTTGAAAATTTCCGCCCTTCTGAAAACCAATTCTCTTTACATTCCGATCTTGCGAACTTCCAGCTTCAGACTTTTCTCCATAAAATGGAACCTTCCTCTTCTTGTTATCCCTCTCTTTCCTTGACTGCATCCCATTGTTCTCAATCAGAGCAGCTTTCTGTACTACTCCCGTATAAGTTTCAAGCTCAAACATAGCCACCCTATCTCTGATCCAAGGCTCCAATCCTTGCTGAAATTTCTTTGCTTTTTCCTCCTCAGTGCTGGTATACTTTGTCACAAACCTTGACAACTCAGTGAACTTCTCATACTCCAATACAGTCATATTGCCTTGCTTCAACTCCAGAAATTTTAGCTCCATCTGATTCTGCATGTACTTAGGGTAATACTTGTCCAGAAATAACTTTTTAAATCTCTCCCAAGAAACCTGCTGAGTGACTTCCATAGCCTTTACTGATTCCCACCAATAGATAACTTCTCCCTTCAAGAAGTAAGTCGCATACGGCATCTTCTGATCGTCTCCTAACTGCACCAACTCAAAAGCCCTTTCCATCTCCTTGATCCATGTGTTAGCTATCACTGGATCAGTGGTATCATGAAATACAGGTGGATTCACATTCTGAAAAGCCTTGAAAGTGACAATTTGTCTAGGTGGTACTGGTGGTTCAGGTGGTTGGTGTGGCTCACGGTTATCTTGGTTTTCAATTCGTTGTTGAAGAGTTAGTTGTTTTTGAGCTATAGCATTGGTTTGCTGTTGTAAGGTTTCCAGTAGTCGAAGAATATTTGGGTCTGTGGTGAAGGTGGTTGTTGGGTTCTTCTTTTTGGGAGGCATGATCCTGAAATAATAGTTGTGTCAAAACAGATATGAATGATAAAATAATTCGAGGGTATCGCATGGCATTCTCATTTACATATGGGGTCAAGTTTCCAAATTAAGCAGATATGATGATAAAAACATAAAATAACAGTTAAGAGCAAATGGAACAATAGCACATAATTATTGAAATTTTAAAGGTCACAATACATAAGATTAGGACATAGTCTGATTCTAGGAATAACAGGCTTATTTAAAGGAAAAACAGAAACAACTGGGGATTCCATAGAGTCTGATAGTACAACAACATGAAAGGTAAATGGAAAGAACTAAGGCTCCACTCCATCTGAACGGGGCTTGGTAGTCTTTTCCTCTCGAAGCGTCTTCACAATGCTCTGGAGCTCATCCGCCACCATCTGAATGACATACTGGCTGGTACGGTCCCGGTGCGCTGGCATCTCCTCAAGCTTAGTGTTGACGTACCGAACCAAGGTCTCAAGTCTCGCAGTCATATGCTCCTTGGGCTTCCCTTCGTAGTTTCGGCTGTCTGAATACATGTTCTTCAGTCGGTCTATCAGTCGGTCGTACTTGCCCTGAAGCATGTCGAACTCGCGCCTCAACTCAGCATACACGGAGAAAGCAATAGTGTCGTCCGACCCAGAGGATAACGAGGAATGCGCCCTTTGCTGACAACCAATAAGAGGAGTATTAATAATAATTTACTTAACCTACTCTCTCGCATAATATCTATAACCTACACACAAATCCTATAACCTATTTGGGCTGTCCAGGGACTCTAAACCGTAGCTCTGATACAAAAACCTGTCACACCCCCAACTTAAATAGCAAAATAAATATAGCTATTACATCATTTTAATGAAGAATTCACAACCAAAATCCAAGATCTTACAGTTTAGGGTTTGGAACAGCCCAACACTACCAACTATTACATCTGATTACAAATACTGAGTCCTCACACAACTATTATTATTTATTCTACCTGAGCTCGAACATAAGCATCAGCATCGCAGGTCTTACGGGCAGTCTGCTTGAATCTAACCATAGCTGCTAGCTGTAATATAAGGGTAAAGCAAGAAGTGAGCCAAATGCTCAACAAGTGCTAACAGTACGACACAGAACATAAATTGAGATATACTTTTAAGAATGATAATGGAAAGACATAACCAAAGGTAACAAGAGATAAAAACTATGTGAGATGGCATCATTTTGCTTGCATCAAAACAATTTTAAAATCATGTCTTAATCAAAATCATTTTATGACGCTACGGATTACAGCCGGTGATCAGTCGCGAAGTAATCCCGAACCTCGCTGGGTTCTAAAACATTAATGGGAATCCCTAGGCAACTTTTAAGCCTAATATAAGTGTGGAAAGGACTCGCGTCTCAGTCCAGATCCACTATTCAAGAAAACATTTATCCCCCTTTGGGACTAAAAACCCACATTTTAATTATTTTTAAAACTGATGCCGATTTATGACAAAATCTCTTTTGACTGTAAACATTTTTATCAAGGGATTCTAGATCAACTCGAAACACGGGAAACAAGGTACTGAATATCAGAGCCCTGATTCACAAAACTATTCTCTATTCAAGTAATTGAATGGTTTTTATATATCAATGATTGGACAAGAGGATTTAGTGAGGCTAATGGATAATATGAAGGGTAATGCCAATTTGGGCTCAAAGCAATGGTTTCTCATCAAGGTTCAAGTGCTGGATCATCAAGAAGGTAAGCTTCATGAATACTAAGGGTGTTAAGGTATGAAGAATGAACTTTAACTCAGGACATATCAGAATTGTCAAGCTTTAGGATAAGAAAGAGGGTATCAATCAATGAGGAATCAAGCTGGTAAGTATCTGACTATCAGAATTCAAAGTAAGGTTCTATAGGGATTCAAGTATCAGGATGAGATATTAATACTTAGGAAACATCAACATATTAATCAAAAGGATCCATCAAGTAATATATCAACTCTTCATTTTATCATGGCATTAAACTATCATGAAAGACTTTTGAACTACTTGCAATACGTACTCGAGGGTTCATGGCATCTCTATGTAACTCAAAGATAAACAAAAGATACGCTTGATTGAAATATATCAAAATGACTCAGGATAATTGCATCAATATATAAGAACTATTTGTAGTAAATATGAAGGTCAAGTTGAATCACTTGTCTTGAGATAGGCTGGTCTGGTCTGACTGGTAGGAGCAACAACTGGAGCTTCACTCGAATTTTATGGCAAGTTTTCCCTCGTCTCGAGATCCTACATAAATAATAATAATAATCCTCATTATAATATATTCTCACCAACTTAACCTATTTACAACTCGAAATTAAACACGGATGGCACTTAGGCCTAAATGCACTTAATTTATATTCACTTTTAAATTACAATTGCACACACATAGCCACATATTCACATATCATATATTAACACCAAATAACACCATATATACCATAATGCAACACTAAGCTTGGATGATCTCGACTCACAACTTAAGTCACTTGGTCGCTAAACTAGACAAGGTCTTCTAATTTCGGTTTCCTAACTCGATGTGCCTTTCCTAAATTATCCAAAACCTATTGACCCTCACTTGTGCCTTTTGCTCTAATGACCTTATACTATCTTACAACTATGGTGGTCGACCTAATACTCACTTCTAAGTGTTCTAAAACTATGCGATAAGTGATAGTGCTCACTGGTGCAAATTTCAGAATGACAACTATGGTTTCTTGAGTACATTAGACACTCTTAAACTACAAGTTTTCCTTCAAAATTTTTACACAAGACTCTCCTGACCTAAGGGCATCTCACAAACTTGATGTGGCTCAAGGGCCTGGCTTGGGCCTTCTTGGCCCTAAGCTAAAAGTCCAAGGTTCCCCTGTTTTTTTCTGGGCAGAAAATGCTCTGACTTGAATTAACTTGTGACACATAGTTCTAGCTCATATCCTATGAACTATGGTTGGAAAAACTTCTCTGACATACCCTCTAAATAAGGCCCAATTGGGCCTAATGAGGGCCTACCCATGACATGGTCAAATCTCCCTATTTCTAAGTTACAACAAAACTGTCCCCTGCTGGACAGATTTTGTGATTCTACTTGTGCACCTAACCAAATGACATGCAAACCTCCAACCAACTCCTAAAACCTTTTATATACTCCCAATAATAACTTCTGGTAGCTTGGGCCTCAAAGTGCACACCAATGACATGGTCAAAACTCACTCTAAACCTCAGGGTGCTATACTGATTTTTCTGCAGAAACTATAACTCTCATTTTCTAAGATTTTGACTTGACAAACCCAACTAACAACAACTAAATACTTAAACCAAGACTTATACATGGTATTATACTGAACTAACTCCCTTTTTCTCAAAATAACCTTGGTAAGATCATCCTTACCTAAGGTACAATTATGGCAAAATAAAAGAGACTACACTTCACAAATCACAAATCTTCATGCTTTTGAAACAACAAGATATATATTTTTATAAAAGATAACCACGAATTATTACCATGCAACAAGAAGCATAAATCAATATTAACACATTATTCCTACTGAAATTAAGGCTCACTAACAAAATCTTTCCAAATGATCAAAATCTTACAACATTCTAAGAGAAATCCACATGCATGCATGCCTTCGGATTTTTCAAACCAAAACAACACATTTTCTACATATGTTCTATCATAATATTGACATGCAAGCCTAGCATAAGGTATACCTAGATGATCACTTAGCATGCAAAGAGTTTTATCAAGACTTCACTAAGATTTTCATGTTATCATCACAAAATCACACAAAGTGGAACATGACAACCAAAACACCATCCATTCGGCTTCTATCAAGTCATGGCCGAATGGATTAGGGTGAAAACAACAATTGCATGAGTGTAGCATACTCATGTCTAGCCATTCTCAACCCTTTGCTACTATAACTCATGGTGAAAGCCTTGAATTCACAAGAATCAAGGATATTCACTTGGAGTTTTAACAAAACACCACCATGCAAGGTCAACACATAAGTTTTTCTACTCTACACTCTTAAGATATACAAGAACAACATGTAGGGAGTAGGATTACTTGATAATAGGATGATTATTTGAGTGAGAAATGAAGAAAGAAGGGGATGGGGGCTCGGTTTTTGGGAATTGCTGAGAGGGGAGGGGGAAAATCGAGAGGAGGGGGAGGAAAGGAGGAGTGTGGAAATGGTGGGGTGAATGTGGAGTAATAATCATGTTAGTTTGGTTTTTATTTGGCCAAAAGTGAGTGGATTTGAGATTTTACAAGAGTAACCTTTCAATTATAGTTAGGTAGATTTGCATGCAAGGGTAAAGGGGTAATTTGGTTAGTAGAATGAAAGTGAGTGGGGTTGGAAATGTCTTCCTTGCCTCTAAGTTGAATTGGAAGAGTATTTGCATGCAAGGGTAGCCACGTAATTTGCTAATTATAACAAATAAAATTTATAAAGATTTATTTTTATAAAATAAAATACAAGTTCAAAAATTATAAAATTTATATCATAAAATAACTTGGATTTTTAGAGACTTTATAAAATCATTTTCAAAATTTGTGAACAAAATACCTTTTAAAAGAAAATTTTTCCAAAGCTTAGAATATTCCTTATAAATCAGAAATAAATAAATTAAATAAACTCTTGCTTTGAAAAATCATATACTACACAAAGCAAATTTATAATGCAGAAATTTTCACTCACACTAGCGTACAATCATTGAATATATTTTTATTTGACTTTAATATTATACTCTATCCACAAATAATATTACATAAAATGCGGGTCGTAACATATACCATAGTTTAGAGTAAAACTTTTATGGATTATGATGAGATCATAATAATGAGATCTAAAAGATGATAACTCTAAACTTAAATAGTTCCTCATCGTAGGATTACTAACTGGTAATTAATAATCCACAAAGATCGGTACATACTTTGCTTGCTTCATTATGAAGGCTGTCTGTTCTCATAGACATTTGTGTGGTAACACTATAGATAGTATGTAGGTGCTTATTATAGAATAAGTTCACTGAACAAGACTCACACAGCTGAACAACTGATGGAGTGCACTCACGTGTCAACAGTTGTTCACATAGTGATAGTTGTACAAGTATCCTTAGACTTGAGGTCATTATAGTCATCTTGTGTACACTGAACTATGCTTTGGTTTAGTTCTTAGTCTCCAGGGACAATTAGAAGGGCTCTACTGGGTATAGGAATTTGTACATGAAGATAGTGAATGATCAATAAAGGATCTACCCCTTCCAGTGAAGGAAGAGAATGTTCAATGCTGATCCACTTATGCAAGTCCAGAAATCTCTGGCCAGAGTGAATGAAATTAGAAAGGAGTTTATAATTTACATTAATTAGAACTAAGCATAGTGAATGGGAAAGTATATGATTAAATAAGATAGGCTTGACACAAGTTCCATGCCTTGTATTTAATAGTGACATTGCAGGGTAGAAGGAATTAATTGTACGGTAACTATTCACTGAATAGGTTCTTGGTATTCTAAGTAGTGAATTCGTATTATTCGGATAGTCGCGATATGCTGAAAAATATCCCTCATTATGTAGAATAAATATGATTAATTTATTAAGTAATTGAACCTACAGGGTCACACCATAAAAGAGAATGATTTAATGGTGGAGGAATTAATTAATAATGGCTGATAATTATTTATTTATGTAATAAATAATTTATTGGAAAATTTAATAATTGATTAAATGAGATTTAATTGATTATAAATTAATTAAGAAAAAGTTCTTAATATTATTAATTAAGAATTTAATTTTTGGAAATTAAATCAAGTGAGAAAATTATTTCTAAAGTGTTTAGAAAAATGATTAATAATTAAAAGGTGTTTTAATTATTAGTTAATTGGTTAATAAGAATAAAGGGTTAATAATAATAATATTTTATGGAAAATTTTCAGCTGAAAATTTTGCCTATAAATATACTATTATAAAGCCTATTTTTGCCTCAACCTAAAAAGTTAAGAAAACCCTAATTCTCCCACCCCCTCCTCCTCCATTACATTGATCTCTTGGTGGATACCATTGGAGTGCTTCACAATTGAGGAGCAGCTGTTAGGGATCTCCATTCATCGTTTTTGGATCGCTATTAAAGGTTAGTAATCGATCCCTCGATTTATTCACGATTTGTATGCGAATTATATGGATTTTATATCAAGAAAATGTTTTACCATGCTTCTGTGATGTATAAAATCCTATACCGTTTCACTGTAAGGATTACATCTCCTGATGATTTAGTCAGCTCCTTGTCAAAAAAGAAACGCGTTATCCCACATATACCACTTCACTTCATGCAGAAAATTCTTCCTTTGTGCGTATGATAAGTCAGGAGGCATTATATTACTCACAAGGTAGTTCACAATATCTGCAAACCACGGTTCTTCCTCTTGCACTCCGAACAGCTGCTCATCGGGAAAAGACTCAATGATTAACGTCTTATCTAGTGAAGTTGCACTTGGATCCTCTAAACGCGAGAGATGATCAGTGACTTGATTTTCAGTCCCCTTTCTGTCCTTGATCTCTAATTCAAATTCTTGAAGCAAAAGAACCCATCTGATCAATCTAGGCTTCGAGTCCTTCTTCGAGACAAGATATCGAATAGCAGCATGATCAGTAAAAACTATCACCTTCGTCCCAAGCAAATAAGATCGAAATTTCTCAAAACCGTAGACGATAGCCAAAAGTTCCTTTTTCGTAGTAGTATAATTCAGTTGAGCACCATTAAGAGTCTTATTGGCATAATAAACTACATGAAATATGTTTTTCTTTCTCTTTCCAAGAACTGCTCCAACTGCATAGTCACTTACATCGCACATCATCACAAAAGGTTCACTCCAATCAGGTGCAGTTATGACATGTGTCGTGATTAAACTCTTCCTTAAGAACTCAAAAGCAGCCACACACTCGTCATCAAACTTAAACGAGACATCCTTCTCTAGAAGATTGCACAAAGGTTTAGAAATTTTTGAGAAGTCCTTGATGAAACGCCTGTAGAAGCCCGCATGACCAAGAAAACTGCGAACCCCCTTGACATAAATTGGTGGGGGAAGATTTTTGATGACCCCCACTGTGGCTTTATCCACCTCAAAACCCTTACTAGAGACCTTATGCCAAAAAATAATGCCATGTCACACCATAAAGTGACATTTCTCCCAATTGAGAATCAAATTAGTCTAAACACACCTTTTAAGAACGTCGCCTAAATTCTGCAAGCACTCATCAAATGAATCACCAAACGCAGAGAAATCGTCCATGAACACCTCCACATTCTGACCAATCATATCAGAGAAGATAGCCATCATGCATCTCTGAAATGTGGCTGGTGCTCCACATAGTCCAAAAGAGACTCCCCGGCAGCGGCGCAAAAAACTTGTTAGTCGCTAAACACGCGCTAAAATTCACGCAAGTATACACGTTCGCAAGTAATATAGAATTATTTCTAGTTCATTCCCACAAGGACTGTTTAGATTAACCTTGTGATTTATGCACCTATACAATAATGATATGGCTATTATTCAATGTTAAGACGAATAACAAATTGAGTTTTGATTATACTATGATTAACTATTGAGAATTATACTAAGAACATTAACTAAAGAGAGTAAAGAGAGTTGAATAATATATAACATAAACATAGGATTCTTACTTCATTAAGTACTTCATTCAATAGCCTTTTTATTCTTAACCTTAGCATATAATGGTGATGACACTAATCAGATAACACGAAACTGATAAACGCTAACTTTCATTGTACGAGTACCATACTACCAGATATCCACAAAAGAGATCGAAGCTAAATAGACACCGATTATATTGCGACCCTATATGTCTATAGAATTTGACAACATAAAGGTTTAATGCACAAGTTATCTATCGTGATTACATAGGGCAAGTAAGATGATTAAAATTACCTACGAATCATGCATAACAATAACATATGAACCTATGCTAGCATGGCAAGTTCTAAATCCTTAAATTCACTTTCTCTTCATTAAGAATTAACACACTATCTTATAAGTTCGCGATGCTCACAAGATGAATAAGCACAACCAATACTAGGTTATCATACAATCACCACACACTATGGCATCGAAATAAATTAACTAAAGAAATCCATAAATAAATCCACTAGAACCCCACGATAACGATTAGCCCATAATCGGACTCATCATCAATATGGGTTCCGATGAAAGCATGGTATAATAAACGTAGTCTTTATACTTAATAAAACCAAGTAAAAAACACAAGTAAAGGTTTAAGAATAAGAAAACTAGCATCCAACATTACAACTTAAACAAAGAATCACAAGAATAAACTAGATCTTCTTCGCCTTGGTTGAGTTGTGCTCTTCGGTCTTCTTTACTCCTTTTTCCTAAGCTTTTTTACGTCTCTCTGTAAGTCATATGTCATAGACCTATTTGTATATTCGTGGATTCAACTCAACTCAAATAAGAATGTAATAAGTAAATAGTGGATCGACCGTCAGAGAGATCTCGCAAAGTAATATCTGTCAAAGGATTCAGAAACAAGGTTCATCTACAGACTTGAGGAGTTAATTCACTGGAAGAAGTTCAAGAAGTTGATCATGCCCCAGTGATATAAATCAAGATCGTGGATTTAATCAAGTGACAGAGATCTCGTCAGAGTATCATTAATTACAAGGATTTAATCTGAAGAAAATCAAAGTGTCAAAGTCAAGACATGAAGAAACGTCACGGAAGTTAGTCACTCATGAACCAGACAGTACATCGAGTGTCAACATTGAAGTGGTGGAATTGATTCATAATTTTCAGTGATTTTCAGAAGATCTGCAGAAGGATGGGTGCTGTTGAAGACTAGAATTAATTCTCTATTAATTAATTAAGTCATCTAATTTAATTAAGAAAATAAATTATATCTGCGAAGAATAATTTATTTATTAATTGAATTAATTGATTAATTAATTCTGAATTAATTTTAGGAATTTTCAGAATTTAAATTGGATTAAAATCTGCATTAAATCAACAAGACAATTGAAAATGAACTAGCATGACAATCAGGATTGTCATACCGATTGTCATGCTAGGCCATTTTCAATTGTCTCACCGAAAGTTACACTAGGAGGAGGATTGTCTTGCTAGTTCATTCTGATTGTCATGCTAGTTCATTCAGATTGTCTTGCTAGTTCAATCCATTGTCCTACCGATTGTCTTGCTGAGCTTAGAATTGTCTTGCCAGTTCAATTCTATTCTGTTGATTAAAAAGAAGCAGACAAGCAGCAGTTCAATTATCCATCCAGAGAAAAGAAGTCAAGAACATACAGAGAGAAAAAGCAGCCAAATATTTCATCTTATCTGCTAATTCAAAGATCAAATTTCTAGCTTGTAAAGTTAAATCCAATCAACTAGAAATCATTCTCTTGTTCTTGTTTAACAATCTAGCGGATCAAAATCCCTAGAACTTAATCTCAAATCGCGTTTAGCATTTGATTCTAATTATTGCAAAAATAGAAAAAGTTCATGTCGAATTTATTCTAGATTTGTGATAATTGATTTGAGATTAATACCTTGTAATCGATACAGTTGTTGTAACACCTTTCAAGTTTAATAATATTTTTATTTAACTTGAATTTTGTTTCATATTTTTTATTCCGCATTTAATTCGATTATTCGGTGCTATTTGTATTCAACCCCCCCTTCTACAAACACATTGGGACCTAACAATTGGTATCAGAGCCTTCTGATTAACGAACAAATCAAGATCCTAGACTTTTGTGATTTTTCAACTCCTTGAATTTTTATTTATTCAAAAATTCATAATGACTTCACATAAAGTTGGAACCGTTAAAATTCCACAATTTGATAAAGAGAATTATATCATGTGGAAGAAGAAGATGCTATTATTTTTACAAGTTGCAAATCCCAAATATTCAAACTTGTTAAAGAAGGGTATAAAAACTCCGATGATTATTGAACCGGAGGTAATAATAGATGGTGTGGTGACTACTGAAGCTAGAACCTATCCAAAAGAGCCTGAAGATTTTACTCTTGCTGAGAAGGAAGAAGCCTCCTTGGATGCCAGCCTTCAATTAATATTAATTGATTCCCTTGATCCCTTGATGAACAGACATGTGATGAACTGTAAAAATTCCAAACACATGTGGGAAACTATTGAGGTGATTAATGAAGGCACAAAGGAAGTTAGGGAGAACAAGTTGGAAATCCTAACCTCTGAATATGAACATTTCAAATCAAATCCAGGAGAAGGAATTACTGAAGTGTTTGAGAGGTACAATGCGTTGATCAACAACCTGAACATCAAAGGAAAGTATTATTCAATCAGGGAGGTCAACAAAAAGTTCCTTTTAACACTGCCAGCTCATCTTGAACATAGAATCACTGCCATTAGAGAAGCTAGAGATCTGAGTGAGATTTCTTTGGACAAGCTCTATGGAGTGTTAAAAACCTATGAGTTGGAGCAGATTCAACAGAAGGAAGTCTACGGGAAGGATAGAATGGTCAGCACATCTACTGCACTTGTAGCTGAAGGTCAACAACAACAACAATCTCAACAGTTAGAAAGAATGGTACAGTTTTCCAAGGGTGAGGAAAATGAGTTAGTAGCAGAATATGATCCTCCTACTACAAATCAATCAAGTGATGATTTTTATTCCTTGGAAGAGCTGGAGCAATTGGAAGATGAATCAATGGCCCAAATTGTCAAGAGATTCTCCCATGTCAGATTCAGGAGGAATCCCAAGCTTAAGTACAAGTCCAACTACAACAAATTCCAGAAAGGTGGATCTTCATCCTCTAACACCAGCAGTGGTGGGTACAAAACAGGGATGGTTGATCGAAGCACCATTAGATGCTATAACTGCAATGAGTTGGGACACTTTGCCACAGAATGTAGGAAGCCAAAGCAAGTAAGAAAGAACTCTGAAAGGGCTTATCTGGCAAAGGGAAGAAGCTGGGATGATACTGACAGTGAAGATGAAGATGAAGGAAATCTTGCTCTTATGGCTATTGATGGAAAAGCTTCATCGTCAAGAATAGAGGTAAAACTTTCTGATGCTGAAATGGTTTATCATCTAAGAGGTAACTTAGATTGTGCACGTCGTGATAATGAACTGTTAAGTTTAAAGATCACAGACCTTGAGAAAGAGGTCAATGAATTAAGACTTGTGCATATTAATCAAGACAAATTAAAAGAACATGTATCTTTTCTAGAGAATAGAGTTGACTGTTATAGAAAACTCGAAACTATTCTCAAAGACAAGATCACCGGTCTTGAGACTAAGGTTAGAGCCTACTTCAATTCTTGTTCGAAGGCTAAAGAGTTCTACAGTAAGCAAGCTGTTAATTAAACATCCGGAATAGGATATGATTACAATACTGCTATTGGAGAATTAGGCATAAACTCCCCTCCTCATGTATGTGCTAAAGGGAGGGAAGTACCACATGTGCTTAAGGGTGTTGATGAACCCCTCTATAAAGCATCAATTGCTGAACCATTTGATGCGACCTCTTCTATTATTCAAGAAGAAATACGTGCTGAGGATCATGCTAATGAGAAGATTGTTTCCAAGTCAAGTGAGTCGAAAGTTCCAGTCAAAGTTGTGAAAGCAACTGAGACTAACTCAGACACATATGAGTTGGATAACAATAATGCCATGTCTACCATGCATAAATTGCCTGCTGTTAATCACTCTCATAAAGCATGTGGTGTTGCTAATTGTATGTCTTGTGCTTTTAATATGATGTATGCTTATTTTAATGGTAAGCATGTGTCTAATGATAAGACTACTCCTCGTCAGCATGTGAATAACAAGAAGCATGATAGGTCTAAGACTGCTAGTCCTTCTAAGGCTAGAAAGGAGACATTTGTGCCTAAGCTTAAACAGAAATTTGTTAACGCTGTTTACAAGGTCAAATGTTCAGTCATTGAGAAAGTTGAGGCAATTAAAATTAAAAATGTTGTTTTGCCTGACAAAGGACAGTTCTACAAGTATGCCGGGCCCAACCAAGTTTGGGTTCCGAAGAAGGTCTAATCCATTTGTAGTGCAGGGCATTAAACAGGTGTAACCGGTAGTGTGGATTCTTGACAGTGGATCATCAAGACATATGACCGGAGATAGAGCCCTGCTATCAAATGTGGATTGAGAAAGCTGGCCCCATGGTTACCTTTGGAGATAACAGCAAAGGTTTATCTGAGGGATATGGCTGTTTGCAAGCTGGATATGTTATTAGTGAAATTTTGTATATTGTGCTAGGTTATTATCAGGAAGCAGTATCTAACATATAGCACCAGTGACGAGACTTGAGAATATTACGACATATCAAGCACCTGCTGCACATTACACTTGGAATTGTACTCTAGTAAGATGTGTACAAGTGTACTCCTGGTTGGTGAGTCAAAAAGAGGAAGTCAATGCATCACAGTTCATGAACTTTGCAGCTGCAGATCTATTGGACTATACAATCTCTTCTTCACAATCTCACTTCAGGTTGGTATGAACTAGTATACTGCTCAATCAATTGTCAAGGACATGGTATGGCACTCTAACTGCAGTTATAATTTTATATGAATAAGTAGAGTCGTCATATTTATAACTCTCTTATCACTAGGCACAATCATATTGTTTTATATGTGCAGTGGTATATTGTTAATGCAACATAACAATTAGTATCTAAAGTACTTGACAAGTATCGGTCAATGATATGTTGTTAACATTATGTTGCAGATATTTGTAAGCTTTTGACATGAATGAGAATTACTTAGACTTTACCCTAAGTGATCAATGTTTTATCAAAAACTCATTCATATTGAAAAACAAAATCAAACTTCTTTCTACATTAGTGATTTCTTATTTCATGTAAAATCTTTTGAAATCACTATTGTAAATCATTTTATCTCTCTATAGTGCCATATGTTCTGTGTTACAGGTTCAGTCTCCAATGACTTTCTTTCATTGACAGTCATGAGGTTGAAAACCCACAACGTCTATCCCAGACTGTAAAGACAAACACAAAAACAGAACCAACCAACACTCTTTTACCACTAAAAGTAGTATGAATGAGCGTGAGGGAGATAGTGCCTAGTGCACCACATAAGGAAGGTTCTGTAGTCAACCCAGTAGCTCTGTCTCCTACATAGATGAGTAGTATTTAAACCGAGACAACTGCTAGCCCCCATACATCTTCTCAAAAAGATGTAATGGCTGAAAAGGCACAAAAACAGTTACTAGATTCATTCTCTCAACAGGGTGCGTCTATTGAATTTTGCCTGTCGGCCAAGGTATCCGATGTAGTGTCACCACCTCAAACATAAACAATTCTTGATGCACAAGGAGAGGTTACACACACAAAGGATGAGTTGACGGAAACAAGAGTTTCGACCATTTTAAGGTCAGATTCGATTGTTTAAGGTTCGTTAATGGACCAATTGCCTTTACAGGTCTTAGGAGAGGATACTGATCCAAAAGCCATATGTCAGTGGTCAGTGTCTACCTCCCCAGGCTTAAATCCCCTGGATGCATCTGCGGATAGTGGATCTGACATAGGCGCAGATCGGCAACTTGTTGACAATGATTCAGATATTACCTGATGAGTCACAAGGAAATGTCTTCACAGACATTAGAAGGGAACTTTGATCTTTATGCTAAATTCGATGGATCATTGTTTATTTTCCCAGAATTCAAATCTGGAACCCTAAAAGGGAAACTAGCAACTTGTAGATTATGACTCAGATTCATCTGACGAGTTTAATAAGGATGGGGATTTGCGAACTCCCATTGCACCACCTGTGACCTCCTTAAGGATGGCTAAGGTGATTTTCCTTGCAGGTACAGCTGGAATATGGAGCTATGAGAGGAGTGATACACTTGTGAGAAAGAGTGTAAACACGAGTGGAGAGAAGAGTGAAACACATGTGAGGTACACTAAACAGAATCACACACTCACAGTGAGGAAGAAAGAGAAACTTCTTGTTATTTCTTTTCCAACCAAGTGAAATATGAGAACTCCTTCAGACGACGGCATACATTCCTTCTTTAAGGGGGAGATAAAAGCTTAAGTAGTAGTTTGGAGGATTCCTCAACTAAGGGGGAGAAATAGCAGGGAGTAAGAAAAAGATCCTAAAAATGTACACTACACCACACCATTGTTGTTTGTAACTACGGATCCTATTGTACGGGAGAGGTGGTAAACACAAGGTGATTTCCTAGTAAGGGAAGAAGCTGTTAGGGGAGTACCATTGGTTTTTATCTGCGGATCCTATTGTACGGGAGAGGTGGTAAAACGAAGGTGATCTTCTTTAATCAGTTGATTCTCATAGTGGGAGAAGCAAGAGATATGGGCTTCTCAACAGGAAATGTGGTTGTACAAAAGAAGATGGAACTACTTGAAGATATGTTCAGTCTAGAGAAACATCTACTTGGAATCTGGAAAATGTTAAATCTAGTCCAGAACTTTTCTACTATTTACTTTGCATTTATATTTATATCTTTTTCTTATTTGTTAGTTGAGTTATCCTCTAGGTATTTGTGTGTTATTGTCTAACAAACAAATAGGGGGAGATTGTAAGTCATATGTCATAGACCTATTTGTATATTCGTGGATTCAACTCAACTCAAATAAGAATGTAATAAGTAAATAGTGGATCGACCGTCAGAGAGATCTCGCAAAGTAATATCTGTCAAAGGATTCAGAAACAAGGTTCATCTACAGACTTGAGGAGTTAATTCACTGGAAGAAGTTCAAGAAGTTGATCATGCCTCAGTGATATAAATCAAGATCGTGGATTTAATCAAGTGACAGAGATCTCGTCAGAGTATCATTAATTACAAGGATTTAATCTGAAGAAAATCAAAGTGTCAAAGTCAAGACATGAAGAAACGTCACGGAAGTTAGTCACTCATGAACCAGACAGTACATCGAGTGTCAACATTGAAGTGGTGGAATTGATTCATAATTTTCAGTGATTTTCAGAAGATCTGCAGAAGGATGGGTGTTGTTGAAGACTAGAATTAATTCTCTATTAATTAATTAAGTCATCTAATTTAATTAAGAAAATAAATTATATCTGCGAAGAATAATTTATTTATTAATTGAATTAATTGATTAATTAATTCTGAATTAATTTTAGGAATTTTCAGAATTTAAATTGGATTAAAATCTGCATTAAATCAACAAGACAATTGAAAATGAACTAGCATGACAATCAGGATTGTCATACCGATTGTCATGCTAGGCCATTTTCAATTGTCTCACCGAAAGTTACACTAGGAGGAGGATTGTCTTGCTAGTTCATTCTGATTGTCATGCTAGTTCATTCAGATTGTCTTGCTAGTTCAATCCATTGTCCTACCGATTGTCTTGCTGAGCTTAGAATTGTCTTGCCAGTTCAATTCTATTCTGTTGATTAAAAAGAAGCAGACAAGCAGCAGTTCAATTATCCATCCAGAGAAAAGAAGTCAAGAACATACAGAGAGAAAAAGCAGCCAAATATTTCATCTTATCTGCTAATTCAAAGATCAAATTTCTAGCTTGTAAAGTTAAATCCAATCAACTAGAAATCATTCTCTTGTTCTTGTTTAACAATCTAGTGGATCAAAATCCCTAGAACTTAATCTCAAATCGCGTTTAGCATTTGATTCTAATTATTGCAAAAATAGAAAAAGTTCATGTCGAATTTATTCTAGATTTGTGATAATTGATTTGAGATTAATACCTTGTAATCGATACAGTTGTTGTAACACCTTTCAAGTTTAATAATATTTTTATTTAACTTGAATTTTGTTTCATATTTTTTATTCCGCATTTAATTCGATTATTCGGTGCTGTTTGTATTCAACCCCCCCTTCTACAAACACATTGGGACCTAACACTCTCCTTATGCAAAATGTCTTTATTTATGTATATATATGCTATAGAATTGACCAGGGCTTCAAACTCTCAAAATCCTAATAGAAACAAAATTCTGCTACCCCGACCTGGCGCGGCTGCGCACTTGACCAGCACGGGCGCGTTGAGTTTCTGCTCTTTGGGCGCGGCCGCATGCTTGACCAACGCGGGTGCGCCATCCTCCTAAATAAAATTCTGAATTCTTTTATTCTTCTTGCTGATTTGAGCCGGTCTTTTCACAAGCCTTTATTCCAACAGCATCCAAACACCAAATTAGCACTACAACTATGCTAATTTACCTGATTACCTGGAGAATGCTTGTAATGCAAAAATACTACAAAAACACATAAAAACACCAACAACTTGAGTACAAATACACCAATTCAAAGCTTTACGGAGCGTAATAAAGTGTCATAAATGCCACTCAACAACCATTCTACAAGGTGCCTTCGAAACGGGTTCAGTACATGGGGCAAGATTAATCTCAAACTCAATTTGTCGATCTAGTGATAGTCCTGGTAATTCCTCAGGAAACACATCTGGGAACTCTCTCACTACTGGAATCTCCTCCATGCTAGGAACTTCCTTATCTGAATCTACTGTATAGGCTAAATATGCCTCACATCCCTTCCTAAGTAGCTTGTTGGCTTGAATGGCGGTGAGAAATAATTTTGCTTGCTTCTGGTTCTTGAATACCACCTTACACCCATTGTTTGCTCGAAGATAGACCTTCTTAGATCTACAATCTATCTGAGCATTATTCTTTCTTAACCAATCCATTCCTAATATTATATTGAACTCCCCTAACTTGAAAAGTATCAAGTCGACTGAAAATTTATGCCCCGAGATATCGATATCACATTGAGGGAAAAATTGACTCACATGTATCTTTTCCTGATTGGCAATTACTATGCTTATTACTTCACTCATATCCTTCTTATCACTGTTCAATCTATTAGCAAAAGTTTCTGTTATAAAAGACTTTGTAGCTCCTGAATCAATCAATACTTTAGCTTTAACATTGTTTATCGAAATCTTACCTGCTATCACCTCATAATTCTGAACAACATCCTTCATTTTCAGATTAAAAATCATTGTTGATGTTTTTGGAATCACTGTAGGTGGTGGAGGTAATGCCAACATTTCTGATGGTGCTGCGGTGCTAGTGCTTGCTATATTCATCATGCTTTTGATTAATCCGGTTGACCTGCACTCCTTGGCGATATGTCCAACTTTTCCGCATTTGTAGCATGTTACTCCAGGTTTCTGTACCTTGCATTCATTGGCCAAATGTCCCTTCTGATTACATCGATAACATATCATGTTGAGCTTGTTAAAAATTCCCGAATGCTTCTTCCCACAATGCCTACATTCGACCCTGGGTTATTTGTTCTCATTCGCTTGACCCTGATTCTGCTGATGGTTTCCTTTATTATCTTATTTCTTGCTCACTTCCCCTTTCTTATGTGCATTCCATCCTTTCCGGAATCCAATTCTCTTCACGTTTCTATCTTGCCGGTACCCTGATTCTGACCTCTCCTTTTGATAAAACACTTTCCTCTTCTTAATATTTCTTTCCTTTCAGGATTGTGCTCCATTACTTTCAATCAATGTCGCCTTCTGAACTACCCCACTGTAGGTACCAATCTCAAACATCAATACTCTATCTCGAATCCAATATTCGAGCCTTTGTTGAAATCTCTTAGCCTTCTCTTCATCACTATTCACATACTTAGTCACAAATGTTGATAATTCTGTAAACTTATTCTCATATTCCAAGACGGTCATACTTGTTTCAATTCCAAGAATTTCATCTCCATCTGTTTCTGCATATACCGTGTTAGTGTAGGTGCCCTTGAGGCAATATATTATTCTTTTATCTTTATGTCAGTTGATCATTCAATAAATATATTTATTATGACCTTAATTACTGCGATATTTTGTTAGCATAATAAATGTCCTTAGAATCATGATACAAATTGTATAGTTTAAGTACATGACTTGAACTTGAGATTATATATATATCATATTCTTAAAGGTCCCTAGTCGAGTATTATTATATAGGACAATAATAATACATAGATAGACTAGTATGTTGTTTGACAAGATAACCACATCTCATTGGTTATAAGTATGGGGATACTAAAGTCAATACATAGGTACATATGAGAGTACAAGGTACTGGACAGACCCACAGTGAGATTCTTCATATTTAATAAAGTCATAAGAAAGACTCACAGTGATAATGGTGTAACGATCCTTTGACTTGAAATCATTATATTTCTATACGAGGATTAATATACTTTGACTACATTAAAAATTACTTTTGATCGGGTGATGATAAAAGTGGACATCGGGTATATCATGAGTCGTATGAGAAATATGAACGATAGATAAAAGATTTAACCCTCCGATAATTAGGAGAGATATTATTGGCCTCTTGATTGAGTGAGATTATAAAAGCATGGCCATGCTCAAATAATGATTTGTCTCGATAATCTACTCATGGATCAAGTAAACCCGGATTAATGTTGAAGAGGATGACTAAATACATGCCTCGAGTTTAATCTATAATATGTATGGTTAAAGGGATTATATTACACGAAAAACATTAATCATGAAAGGTTTTATCTAATCACGATTTAATTATTGTTTAATTGGGTAACAATGATGTATTACTAGATACCGCTCATTATTTATAATTTTATTAGAGAATAAAATTATTGCCAATTAAATAATAGCCTATAGGGTCGCACAAATAGAGCACCTAATAGAATAGTTAATTTAAATTATGGATTTAAATTAATTGATGATTATTTGAATTTTATTATAATTAAGTAAGACTTAATTGAGATAATATAAATTCGAATTAAAAGGAATGTTTTTGCCCATAATAATTAAGTATGACTTAGTTATTAATTAAATAATAGAAATTCGTTTTTATTATTTAATCCAATACCTACTAGGGTTGGGCTTTGCTATTATGGGCCTTTTTAATCAGTCATTATAAATAGATAATGAGAGGTTAAAGAGGCTTGTACGTTTTTTAAGAAAACCCTAGCAGCAAAGAGAGGCATAGGCAATTCAGATCGTCAAGAAGGAGGCTAGTACATCCATTCCGTAGTCAAGTTCGTGAGACGTTCTTGAAGGTGCTTGTGTGGATACCATAGAGGTGTTTCTCCGAGAGGTAGACACAAAGCGTGATAGCTAGGATCTCCGTTGAGTTCGTGAAAGTTAATCTCTTGAAAGGTATGATTCGTTATCTCCATAATCTGCCCATAATTATACA
Organism: Apium graveolens; assembly: GCF_009905375.1. Lineage (NCBI taxonomy): Eukaryota > Viridiplantae > Streptophyta > Magnoliopsida > Apiales > Apiaceae > Apium > Apium graveolens. The sequence goes on along the minus strand of NC_133651.1, from coordinate 142,096,276 downwards.
TGGATCCTGTTTTTGGGTTTCGAAATTTTTGTTTTATTTACGTTTATCCGCTACGTGTATAAGGGGCTGATTTGGTTACGTGTTTACTGTATTTTTACAAGTATGCATGTGTGATGAGTCTGCCATGATAATAGTTATGTTATATGAGTCTGCCATGATAACAGTTATGTTATATGACTGATATGATGAATCTGCTAATGATCTATATGATGATACTAGTATGTTTAAGATCTGCCATAACTCATATGTATGCGATCTCTTAAAATATGTATACTGATACACGTTTTTGGTAACTGGGATATGGATCGTATGTATACTGATACATGCTTCTGGAATAGTATTCTGATACATGTTTTTCTAGTATTCTGATACTTGATTTTGCAAAAATTTCCGCCATCGGGGGGCTCGCTGCCCCCCCCGAACTCAACAGCGACCTCACCGCGGAGGTCGATCCGCGTGCTTAGGGTTTCATTTTTAATTTGTGCTTATGACATATGCTTTACTTATTTATTATTCTTGATTGGATCATGATAAGTGATAAATAGTATGTCATCTTTATATGATCTATCATGTTCTTTAATGGTTACTTGAGCATGGTGCATATTTATGGCCTTAAGACCTTAGTTGTAATGGTTTATTCTTTTGGTTTGTAATAAATACGACTTGCATGTCATTTTCTATTTGTAGTTGTTTTATCTCGAATGTAACTCGAGTTCTTTTGTAAGTTCATTAGTATAATTCTTAATGTAACATCCAAGAAGGACAAGGGAAAGAGGAGGCATCCTATGGAGGCCAAGGAGACAATGGAAGCAATAGAGAAGACATATGTAATAGTTATTTTTACACCATAGATTGACCTTGATCTTTTCATTAGCCTGAAAAGATCACATAGGATTGGGCCATAACTATTGCACGTTTACTTTACGTACTTTTCATATGATGTATAAATAGTATGTGTAGAGTAGAAAATGCATGTTTTAATTAGATTAATGATGCATGTATGTATTAGATACATCACCCATGCCATGCCTTTAAACAAGATAAAATCTGTAACGACTCAAGATTTAAAATTAACAAACGATCATGAGATTCTCGTGTTTATGAAACACGGAATAAAATATGAATTTTCTTTATTTCTGACATGTGGCGATTTTGTCAACAACGGGTTCATAGAACTTGTAAGGCTGTGGGTTTTAAGCGAGACCGATGTGACTCCTCCACTACTTGGAAATCAAACCATTGATGAGTATTGATTTGAAGTATTTTATTCAAGGAAAAATTGGGAATCTCTTTATGATGGGATCATGATCGTTCTAAATTAAAAATCCCTAAGTAAAAATATTAAGTTTTAATCAGATGCTTTCCAATGAATGAACACTCATTAAATCCTAGATCGATAAGGGGAAGGGCTGTCAGTGGCAGGGGACTCCTATCTATCATGGTGAAATGTGATGAATATAAACGGTTATATTCGGACGTTGTATCATTGGGTCTAACTTAACTGAGTCATCATAATAAGGTGAATATAAACGGTTATATTCAACTATTATGAACTTAGAAGCATAGAGTTTGGTTAAAAATCTATTAGATAGATAAGATCAATTGTTGTTCACCAAATTATCCAAGAATTATATATGATATAATTGACAACTGTTGTCTACCTAAATAATCATGTTTTAAGGGTACCAGTGGTTGACTTAGAACATGACAAAATATGGATATTGGCTCACTAGAAAGATTTATGGGATATACTTTCCGAATTAATAGTTAGGGCTATTAATTTGATAAAAAAATAGTGGGAGATATATTATGAATATATCATAATTATATGAACATAAAATTTTAACTCAGACAATCTAATGTTTATTTTGCGCTTTTATTATTGTAGATACTGAGTAATGGCAAACAACACAAACACACTATCCGTACGTTCAGTCCTTGAGAAGGACAAGCTGACAGGAGGAAACAACTTCCTAGACTGGCAGAGGAATTTGAGGATTGTCCTCAGGCAGGAGCGCAAGCTTCATGTCATTGATATTCCTCCTCCAGGCCCTCTTCCTGAGGGTGCTACTGCTGATGAACGAGCAGCACGCACAAGGGATGAGAATGATGCAAATGATGTTGCATGTCTTATGTTGGCAACTATGAGTGCTGAGCTTCAAAGACAGCATGTGCATATGGATGCATATACTATCAATGAGCACTTGCAAAGTATGTTTGCAAGCCAAACTCGTCAAGAAAGGTTCAACACGAGTAAGTCACTTTTTAATTGCAAACAAGGGGCGAGTGAACCAGTTGGCCCACATGTTCTGAAGATGATTGGTTACATTGAGTACCTTGAAACTTTGGGTTTCCCGATTGGTCCGGAAACTGGTATTGACCTAATCATGAATTCTTTGAACAACAAATTCACTCAGTTTGTTGTGAACTACAATATGAATGAATTTGACAAAACACCTACTGAATTGTTGCATATGTTGAGAACATATGAGACCAACATGAAGACAGCTGAACCTGCTCCCATACTGATGGTAGGAAATAAAGGTAAGGCCAAAGGGAAGGGCAAATGGAGGGGTAAGAAGAAGATTGGATCTGATTCTACACCCAAGCCAAATTCAGGTCCCAAACAGGCTTTAAAGCCTAAAGGTGGTGGGGCCAAGGGTAAATGTCACTACTGTAAGAAAGATGGTCACTGGAAGAGAAACTGTCCAATTTACTTGGAGGATCTGAAGAAAAAGAAAGCAGTTCAGATTTCTGGATCAGGTATTTATGTTATAGAAGTCAATTTGTCTATTTCTACATCTTGGGTATTTGATACTGGATGTGCTTCTCACATTTGTATAATTGTGCAGGGCCTGCAGAGAAGTAGAACTTTGGCTAAGGGAGAAGTGGACCTAAGAGTAGGCAATGGAGCAAAAGTTGCTGCTTTAGCTGTAGGGACTTATTATTTATCTATGCCCTCTGGGCTTGTTTTAGAAATAGAAGACTGTTTTTACGTGCCTGCGATTCGCAGAAACATTATTTCTGTTTCTTGTTTGGACAAGAAAGGTTTTTCGTTTACAATAAAGAACAACAATTGCTCTTTTACTTTGAATGATTTAACCTATGGTGTTGCGCGTTTATTTAATGGTTTATATGTTCTTGATTTAGATAACCCTGTCTGTAATATAGAAAACAAACGACTTAAAATGAATGACTCAAATCAAACATACTTCTGGCATTGTCGTCTAGGCCACATAAATGAGAAACGCATATCCAAATTACATAAGGATGGATACTTGGATAAGTTTGATTTTGAATCATACAAAGAATGCGAATCTTGTTTGCTTGGTAAGATGACTAAAGCCCCTTTCACTGGTAAGGGTCAAAGGGCCACTAAACGTCTGGAGCTAATACATAGTGATGTATGTGGCCCAATGCGTGTAATGGCTAGAGGAGGCTACTACTACTTCATAACATTTACTGATGATTTCAGTAGATATGGATATGTATATCTTATGAAGAACAAATCCGATTCTTTTGAAAAATTTAAAGAATACAAGGTTGAAGTAGAGAAGCAAATTGGCGGAGATGCAAGTATTAAGATCTTACGATCCGATCGTGGGGGTGAATACTTAAGCACCGAATTTAGAGAGTATTTGAAAGAGTGTGGTATTGTATCACAACTCACTCCGCCAGGAACACCTCAATGGAATGGAGATTCAGAGAGGAGAAATCGCACCTTGTTGGACATGGTGCGATCGATGATGAGTCATGCAGATCTTCCAATTAGTTTCTGGGGTTACGCTCTAGAACCAGCGGCTTTCACACTTAACCGTGTTCCTACTAAGAAGGTTCAAAAGACTCCATATGAGATATGGAAAGAGAAACGGTCAGGCATGAACTTTATGAAAGTTTGGGGATGTAAGGCGTTTGTGAAACGTCAAGAATCTGACAAGCTTGGACCTAAATCCGAAGAGTGCATTTTTGTAGGATACCCTAATGAAACAAAGGCGTATTATTTTTATAGTCCTTCTGAGCAGAAAGTGTTTATTGCTCGAGATGCTGTCTTCATGGAAAGAGATTTTGTTTCCAAAAGAAACAGTGGGAGAACTATAGATCTCGATGAAGATCGAGAACCGCAAAATAGCATTGAACCTGAAGTGGAACAAGAGCAGAATAATGATAATGCTCAACAAACACAGGTTGTTCGTAGATCTGGTAGATTTCGCCATGAGCCAGAGAGATATGGATTTCTCATAACTCAGTGTGGTGATTTGATGCTCATAGATGAAGATGAGCCTCTCACATACCAAGATGCTATGAACAGTCCAGACTCTAAGAGATGGCTTGAAGCCATGAAATCCGAGATAGATTCCATGTACGAAAACCAAGTATGGACTTTGGTTGATCCACCTGAAGGGGTAAAACCCATAGGGTGCAAATGGGTTTTTAAGAAGAAAAAGGGCATGGATGGAAATGTTCAGACCTATAAAGCTAGGCTAGTTGCAAAAGGCTTCAAACAAATTCATGGTATTGACTATGATGAAACTTTCTCACCAGTGGCTATGGTCAAGTCTATAAGGATTTTACTTGCCATTGCAGCATTCCATGATTATGAAATCTGGCAAATGGATGTCAAAACAGCCTTCCTTAATGGAAGCCTTGAAGAGGATGTGTACATGACACAACCTGAGGGTTTTGTCGATCCAAGGAATGCTGGCAAGGTATGTAAATTGCGTCGATCCATTTATGGATTGAGGCAATCCTCTAGGAGATGGAATATCCATTTTGATGAAATAGTCACAGAGTATGGCTTTGTTCAAAACGAAGATGAACCGTGTGTTTACAAGAAGGTTAGTGGGAGCTATGTGGCATTCATAGTACTATATGTTGATGATATACTACTAATGGGGAATGCCATACCTTCTCTAAAGGCTGTTAAGACTTGGTTAGGGAGCAATTTCTCCATTAAAGACTTAGGAGAGGCATCCTACATTCTAGGAATGAGGATCTATAGAGAAAGATCTAGAAGGATGATCGGTCAAAGTCAGAGCACATACATTGATAAGGTTTTGCATCGTTTTGGAATGCAAAATGCAAAAAGGGGATATGTCCCCGTGTCTCAAGGGATAACGATCTCTAAGGACCAGTGTCCGAAATCATTGGATGAGAAGGACCACATGAATAAAGTTCCATATGCTTCAGCAATTGGATCTATCATATATGCAATGGTATGTACTCACCCAGATGTCTCGTATGCTTTGAGCATAACGAGCAGACACCAGTCTAATCCGGGTGAAGGTCACTGGACGACAGTTAAGAATATTCTTAAGTACCTGAAAAGAACTAAAGATTCATTCTTGGTGTATGGAGGAGAAGAGAAACTCGTTGTAAAAGGTTATACCGATTCAAGTTTCCAAACAGACAGAGATGATACTGTATCACAGTCTGGTTTTGTGTTTTGTCTAAACGGAGGTGCTGTAAGCTGGAAGAGTTCAAAGCAAGAAATAGTAGCTGATTCTACAATGGAGGCTGAGTACATTGCAGCTTGTGAAGCAGCTAAGGAGGCCGTTTGGATTCGAAAGTTCATTTCTGATTTGGGAGTGGTTCCATCGATCGCAGATCCCATTGATCTATACTGCGATAATAATGGAGCCATTGCACAGGCTAAAGAACCTAGATCACACTCCCGGGCTAAACATATACTCAGGAGATTTCACCTTATTCGAGAGATTAATGAAAGGGGTGATATACACATATGTAAAGTGCACACAAATGATAACATTGCAGACCCACTAACCAAAGGCTTGTCGCAGCAGAAGCACGATGGTCACACTAGTTCTATGGGTATTAGATATATGGTTGATTGGCTCTAGTGCAAGTGGGAGATTGTTAGTGTAGGTGCCCTAGAGGCAATACATTATTCTTTTATCTTTATGTCAGTTGATCATTCAATAAATGTATTTATTATGACCTTAATTACTGCGATATTTTGTTAGCATAATAAATGTCCTTAGAATCATGATACAAATTGTATAGTTTAAGTACATGACTTGAACTTGAGATTATATAATATATCATATTCTTAAAGGTCCCTAGTCGAGTATTATTATATAGGACAATAATAATACATAGACAGACACAAGATAACCACATCTCATTGGTTATAAGTATGGGGATACTAAAGTCAATACATAGGTACATGTGAGAGTACATGGTACTGGACAGAACCACAGTGAGATTCTTCATGTTTAATAAAGTCATAAGAAAGACTCACAGTGATAATGGTGTAACGATCCTTTGACTTGAAATCATTATATTTCTATACGAGGATTAATATACTTTTACTACATTAAAAGTTACTTTTGATCGGGTGATGATAAAAGTGGACATCGGGTATATCATGAGTCGTATGAGAAATATGAATGATAGATAAAGGATTTAACCCTCCTATAATTAGGAGAGATATTATTGGCCTCTTGATTGAGTGAGATTATAAAAGCATGGCCATGCTCAAATAATGATTTGTCTCGATAATCTACCCATGGATCAAGTAAACCCGGATTAAATGTTGAAGAGGATGACTAAATACATGCCTCGAGTTTAATCTATAATATGTATGGTTAAAGGGATTATATTACATGAAAAACATTAATCACGAAAGGTTTTATCTAATCACGATTAAATTATTATTTAATTGGGTAACAATGATGTATTACTAGATACCGCTCATTGTTTATAATTTTATTAGAGAATAAAATTATTGCCAATTAAATAATAGCCTATAGGGTCGCACAAATAGAGTACCTAATGGAATAGTTAATTTAAATTATGGATTTAAATTAATTGATGATTATTTGAATTTTATTATAATTAAGTAAGACTTAATTGAGATAATATAAATTCGAATTAAAAGGAATGTTTTTGCCCATAATAATTAAGTATGACTTAGTTATTAATTAAATAATAGAAATTCATTTTTATTATTTAATCCAATACCTACTAGGGTTGGGCTTTGCTATTATGGGCCTTTTTAATCAGTCATTATAAATAGATAATGAGAGGTTAAAGAGGCTTGTACGTTTTTTAAGAAAACCCTAGCAGCAAAGAGAGGCAGAGGCAATTCAGATCATCAAGAAGGAGGCTAGTACATCCATTCCGTAGTCAAGTTTGTGAGACGTTCTTGAAGGTGCTCGTGTGGATACCATAGAGGTGTTTCTCCGAGAGGTAGACACAAAGCGTGATAGCTAGGATCTCCGTTGAGTTCGTGAAAGTTAATCTCTTGAAAGGTATGATTCGTTATCTCCATAATCTGCCCATAATTATACATGGATCCTGTTTTTGGGTTTCGAAATTTTTGTTTTATTTACGTTTATCCGCTGCGTTTTATGCCTTCGGAACCCAACATACCGGGGGTAATATTTTTCCAAAAATAACTCCTTGAACCTAGTCCAAGTAACTGGTTGAACTTCTTCCAAAGCTTTGACTGAATCCCACCAATAAATTGCTTCCCCTTTTAAGAAATACGCGATATATACGGTCTTCTGTTCTTCCCCTAGTTGAACCAATTCGAAAGATCTCTCCATTTCTCTTATCCAAGTGTTGGCTACTACTGGATCAGTGGTATCATGAAAAGCTGGAGGGTTCATATTCTGGAAAGTTTTGAAAGTCACAATTTGTTGAGGTAGCTCTGGTGGATCTGGTTGATGTTGGTGTTGAACATGATTCTCTCGGTTTCGAAATTGTTGTTGGAATTGTTGTTGAAGAGTTTATTATTGCTGAGCAATTACATTAGTTTGTTATTACAGAATTTCCAATATTCAAAGGATATTGGGGTCGGTTACAGAAGCAGTACTGGTTTGCTTTGTCTTTTGAGGAGGCATATTTCTGAAAAGAAAATTGGTAACAAGCAGGTATGATTATGACAGGTATTTCAAAGTTAGGTTATCATAGGGTTAAATTGATCACAAGATTTTTAGATTTTAACAAAGTTATACATGATTATAAGCAGGAAAGCAGAAAAATATAGGTAAAATTGGGACAACGGAAATGCATAAGTAAGCTTGAAACATTTGCGATAATCACAAGCATGATTCTGAAATAACAGGTCTAATAAGGTAGTTAGGGGTATAACAATCATTTCAAAGCCAAGGTTCCACGAAATTAAGAGGATCACATGCATTCGAATTTCAATTATTAGCAAATGAGTTGATATATAATTTTAGAAATGAAAGCGAAGCTAAATTGAACGATAACAAAATGAATCGATAGTGCAATAATCATTAAAACAAAGTTATCTTACAACGCCATCAAATAAGGTTCAAATTTTAAAGGTCCACAACATCATAGTTCTAAAAGGAAGTACATAAACTACATAGTTTGAGAAATACAATCAACATAGAGGGTAGCCAACTGGAAAGGGAATAGGAAGTCTGGCTCCTTATTTAGGCTAACGGTCATCTACCTAGGTCTCCTCGTTAACATCTTGAGCTATCGAGATCTCTTCCCACTGCTCTCCCTGAAGCACCTTCACAATGCCCTGAAATTCATCCGCTACCATCTGGATGGTGTACTGGGTGTTGCGGTCACGGTGTCCTGGCATCTCCCCAAGCTTAGTGTTAACGAACTGTGTCAAAGACTCGAGTCTCACAATCAACTGTGCCTTAGGTTCCTCCTTAAGCTGAGTATCATCCTGAAAAGCTACATCCAGTCGCTCCATAAGTCGGTCGTACTTTCCTTGAAGCCTATCAAACTGGAGCCTCAAGTCAACATATATGGAGAATTCTATAGTGTCAGATGGCACCAAGGACGAAGAAGAATGCATCCTTTTGTGATATCCCATAATTTTAGGAATTAATATTATTAATATCTGGATGAATTTCTGTGATTGTTTAAAATTGGGAGAGAATAAAGTTGTGGATATTTTATTCCTCTTTGATGAATTCGTAATTTTAGATGATTAATGTGTTAATTGATAATTGTAGTATCGACTCTGTCATTATTGTGAGAGTATTTAATTACTTATACTATTTTCAAAAACATATTCAGTTTTATCTAGATTCTTCCTCGTAGCAGGTGAATTGTGAAAATATTTAGAAATAGTATATAAAGACTATTTTAGTACATGTTAAGTGAATAATATTATATGAGTTATTTGAATTTTATGACATTTATGTGAATTAGTGAGTAAATATTTAAAAATAAATTATTCCGGTTTGGCGAGTCAGTATAAGATTTGAAGTGCGATAAGTGATTATACAAAAGAAATTGTAAATAAAGGATTAAATAGAAAATTGGTGAGTATGAGATTTTATTAATTGAGAGATGTGATTATGTGTTATTTGATTCATAAATGAGTGACTTTGTGGTCAAAATATTTTTTTTATATATATATTTTAATGATTTATTGTGTGAAAAATAGGGTTTAATGAATTTTTAAATATATTTATTAAATCATCGGTATAGGATTGAATCATGAAACTTATTTAATTACCTCTAAAATACCCTTGGAGACATTTTAAAAATGATAGTTGGATTTATTTTGAGGTGGGAATATTTTAAAATGATTTTTATTTCTATTTTTGAGCATTATCTTGTAAAATTCGTATAAAATGAACTGTATGCTTAAAAAATATTTTAAAAATATGGGAAGAAAGGTAATTTCATATTCTATATTTTAAAAATAAAATTCGAATTCCTACAAAAGATTTCAGGGCATTTTTATAATTTACAAGTTCATTTTTCAGGATTTTCAGGATTAAATATATATACGGAAAATTCAATTTTCAACTGCTAAAATGACTAAAATACTCATGGGCTTTATAAATCAAACCCAACAGACCTGTTTTGTTTTCTTTTTCGCTGTTGATAGCCTCAATCTTTCTCGATCCTTCTCGGATTCTCTCGCTTCTCCTTTTTCTCTCTCGGTTGTACACCATTACCATCATTCTCTTGATTTTCTTCGACTGAAGTCTCGATTCGAGCCTCCTTTGGTCTTCTTCTTCTAGGTTTTTGCTGGTATGTGTGTATAGGTGTATCTAATGTCCCAATTTTGAAGATTCTATTTCGGGTCGGATTCGATTTTCTGCGAGTTGCTTCGGTTTTGATGAAATTGTGATGGGTCCTTGCTTAAATTAAAATATGTATGTGGTTTTACTTGAGTTTTTTTTTGTTCAAATTTGTTATAATTCTATGATTTTTTATTGTTATGTGATTAATCAGTGAAGGTGCATACTTGAATTATTAAATTTTAGATTTTTAAATTTATGATTTATAGAGTTTTATTTCTCTTTCAAAGAATTTGGATTCGTTTGAGAATGAAAGTCCGTTAAATATAAGTTTTTGGATTCATTGGTGATGACTTTTAACTGAGTAATGATGTTATTAGTTGTGTTATTAGTTTGTTGGTAGATATTGTGTTTATATTTTCGTTAAACCATAGTTCGAGAATTGATGAAATTGGAGTAATAGTTGTTGTGATTGTGGATTAATTGGACAGTGTATAATCGAATATATCATGCCGAATTTTCGGTAGGATTAAAAAAAATGTTATAGTGATAAATGTTGAGATATTGAGATTTGATTATACGATTTGCATGCTAAGTGTTTGATGATTTGATTAATAGAGATTATGGATTTAATTAATTGCTAAAAATTGATTAAAGTTGTTACTAAAGTTTAAATGTAGAAAATTCAGCATTTTCCAGGAAATTGTCCTGTTTTGGATGACTGTTTTGAGACGTTTAGTTGCTTGATGGTTAAAACATAAGAATTATTGGTTTATGTATGAATTATATGTCTTCAAAATTTGGTTACTACCAGACTATTACAAATTGAGATACAATTTATTTAGTGCAAGGTGCGCCGAATTTCTAGACAGGGTCTGTTGGCCATATTGACGACTCTGTTCAGGGGCTCTAAGCACCTTCCTTTCATCTGAAATTTTTATGGTAGCTATGTATGTGAATCAGCTAAGTCTCCACCAAATTTTAACTAAACAGACCTATTTTCCAAATTACTAAAAATCGTAGAGTGGGACTAACTTATAAGAAAATAACATCAATTGCATTTGGTATAGAATTAGAGTATCATTGTTAGCTCCAAACTATTTGACTTGAACTAAATGATTTATGTGCGGTGAGTATAATATGATTATGTGTATACATGGACAACGTGGTGAAAATTTAAGTAAATAATATTTCAGATTTATTGGTGTAATTAGATTTTGGGTTGAATCACAAATTGTTAATTAATTTTTGTTTAATGAAGAATGAGAATTTGATAAGGAATGGATTAAGGATTTAGAAATGTCAGTCATGTTTATGTATGCTTAGGTTTTAAATAAAGTCATAAGTGCTAAATGTCTGCTAGTTGAGCTAGCACGTAATCCAATGTGTTAAGCTATAATATATAAAGTTCAATGATTGTTTACACTCACTTGTACTTCCTGTATGTGAATATAAATACTTAATTATTTATTTGTATTGATCTTGTATATGAACATGAATACTTGAGAATGAAGTTGGACATTTGTTCACTTGCATTTATATGATTAAATGTTGGTGTATAATGCTATATGGTTAAATGCTATTAAACACTTGGTTAGGTGCACTTATTTGTCGGATGATTATATGTGAGCCTCTACTTGATGAGTTGTTAATATAATGTGGTTAAGATGAGGCAACTTAATAATATATCTGAAAGATTTTCTTATGTATTTACTGCAAGTCAAGGCAGATTTTCTTATGTGTTTACTGCAAGTCAAGGCAGATTTTCTTATGTGTTTACTGCAAGTCAAGGCAAATTTTTTTACGTGTTTACTGCAAGTCAAGACATATTTTCTTATTTGTTTACTGCAAGTCAAGGCAGATTTTCTTATGTGTTTACAGCAAGTCAAGGATGTTTTTTTACCATATATTGGGTTGTTGATTGAGATTGGAAACAGGTGGATAGTCCGATAAATAGAGGAAATGCTACCGAATTTTCGGTAGATTTCCTATCCATTTATTGGATATGAATAAGTTTTTATATAAATAGATCGTTAGTGTTCATATCATTGAAATATGCCTACGTGTTATGTGTTTATATGCTGTATGAATTACATGCGTATGTGAGTCAAAATTTTTGTATTTGACTATTTTTCTTATGTGAGGGCTATCGTATGGGTAGACGATAGGGTTTTGACGTGCAGTTCGTCGAGTAATTATAGTTTAGACGATTAAATTATTATTTTCTAATTATAGATATGAGTCGATTGGGAAAATCATGACCAGATGAAATGGATGAAGAGTAGAGTTGAATAGTATGAAATACTGGGTTTCTAGCACAGCATGAGAAACAGGTCAAAGGAGTAGTAGAATAAAGACGATGATGTCTTGAGACAGAATGTCAGCGTAGATGTTTCATTGCGAGTGTGACTAACTGCTGAATCCCAAAGGCAAGTATCCCTATCATCACTTATTGTTCAAGTGATATTTATTTTAAATCTTCTTATGCAAGTATTGCTTTTCCTATTCTCAGTTAGAATAGATAAATGTTTTACATATCGTTGAATTAAATGATTCTGTTTATGCAAGTACTCTTCTGCTATTCTATTTTCAGAATAGCTAAGTGATTTTACTTATCAAATGAATGAATTTATAAATATTTTGTGTTTTGAGAAAAATGAGTTGGTTTTGCGAGTATTCCTGCCCAAGTAAATGGGCGAATAAAAGTTTATAAGGGTGTCGAGTATTATGACCCATTTTAATAAAATGTTTTTAAGATTGGATGGTTGCGTAAGAGGCCGTGGCGGCGGTCCGGTGTGAGCTATTTGTTATACAGGATATAACACCTTGCTAGGCCGATATGTGCCGTGGGTACCCATTTGTATAGTTGGATATGCTTCGACATACAGGTGTTGCTCCGCGGCTGATCACCGGCGGCAACACACCGTCGTTCGAGGATTCCAATCTAAATTATGATATTGTTTTGATAATCATAAAAAAATGGTTTATCAACTGTTTTTGTTTTGGATTAAAGGTGAAATGGAGTTTTGATTCAGTTTCTGCTTGATGTGGATATGTAGGTTGTTGTTAAATATCAAAGGTGGTATTATTATAGATGATTGATGTTGACTTCAATATGGGATGTTGTCAGCATCAAAGTTCGTATTGATATCTAATTTGATAGGACAAAAAAATAAATATTAATTTCAAGAGTTCGGTTTTGAATAAAGTTTATGATTCAATCCATAATCATTGTTTCATATTATTGTTGTTACGATATTTTCGTAAACACTGTTTTACGAGTTTTATTCTCATCAAGATTCAAAGTATTGTTGAAGCATTTCGCTCGAAAATATCAAAAAGCGTTTTGAATACAGTGAGAAATAATTATCCGATTCTTTATTAAATTTTCTGTTTCAGCAATTATGATTTTAAAATGTTCTGCGCTAATGCAGATATCAGTTTATATCAAAAGACCATATATATGCTATAATGAACTTGCTGAGCATTTTTTTTGCTCATACTTGCCGGTTTTCAAATTTAATCTCCAGCGAGGATTAACTTGCGTTGTTTAGCTGCGTAATTCGAGGAAGCAAATAAGAAGCTTTTGGAAGGTGGTTGGTCCTGGGTTTGCGGACTAGTGTAAGTTTTATTGTATAAAGTTGTTTATATTATATTATATTATAGTTGTGTATTTTATAGTTGGGCCTAGTATACTTCTTTTCGAAGTTATACTAGCGGGTTAAGTTTTGAGATTGAGAATTGTTGAAAAGAGTTTTATAAGAAAGTGAAAAATTTATTTGTGAAATTTGGATATCTTGTTTCTAGAACTGTAACCTTAAAAGATCTTGGATTAGTTTGGGCTCATTTATGTTAAATATCTTCCGCTGGAATTTCTTTATTGATTAAACAGGTTAGTTTGGATTGAGGTTTCATAGTGACGACCAAATCCCTTGACCTCGGATTTGGGGGCGTTTACACCTTTGCCGAGAAACAATATATACGAAGGAAAATATTAGCAACTTACTCAAATAATATCTACTTACACTCTCGCATTTCCTATATATATATCCTATAACCTATATGGACTGTTCAGGGACTCTAAACCTTAACTCTGATACCAAACCTGTCACAACCCCAAAATAACACTAACAAATTACAACCGAATAAATATAAAGTTACTACAAACGGCTGTTACACAACAGAATTCAAGATTGCAAAGGTTTTGTGTTTCAGCAGTCCAACACTACAACTATTACAACTTATATATTTATAAAGCTACCAGTCCTCACACAAACTCTAACTATACTTTCTGAGCTCTCACATAAGCCTCAACATCTCCACCGATAGACTTACGAGCAGTCTGCTTGAATCTAACCATAATTGCTAGCTGAAATAACATGAATGAAAAGCAAGGAGTGAGCCAAGCGCTCAACAAGGTATATCATAAGATAGAATTTAATATCATAGCAATTTATATCTGGAAATTGAGGTGTATGGCATCGTTATTAAAGTCAAGACATTTATAACCAAATCATTGCTCAAAATCATTTTATGACGCTACATATTACAGCCGGTGATCAGCCACAAAGTAATCCCGAACCTCGCTAGGTTCTTAACAATGTAATGGGATCCCTAGGCATCTTTTAAGCCTTACATAATAAGTGTGAAAGGGACTTGCGTCTTAGTCCAATTCACCAATCTCAAGAAAACATTCTTTTATTAAAGAGCAATTGTCTTTTATAAAACTGATACCAAGGAGAACTTTACAAAGATCTAAACAAAAAGGGGTTTAAATCATCAAGCAAGGATTTGAGTTATGAAACTCTTATCAGAATGATTTGACTTCTCACTAGCAAGGTTTTCAAAGATGGACAACAATGGTTTGACAACCAGGGAATAAAGTATTGAAAAAGAATCATAACGTTATTCCATACGATAGAGATCTCAAATTTGAGGGTTATATATGGGATATATCTAGTGACAAAGATTGGGTATGATTGTAAGAATTTATGTAAAGAGTTGGTAACTCAGAGGTGTAAGAGTGAAAAAGAATAGCGCTTAATCAAGAGAGATTACATTATCATAGCACATGAGGTTTTATAGTTTATAAGGGTGTAATTTTTATAAGCGCATAAACAGACTTAAAACAAGTCTAATAACCGGAAGCATAGCACAACATTTGTAATATCCCAATCAAACATCAGAGTATTTGTAATGATATATCATAGTGACAACAATATTATTGATCATTGTACGAACATGCTATCATGATTCAAAAGAGTGGTTCGGTACACTTGCAATATATAACTTAAGTAAAAAATCACTAGAACTATAAGTGAGGGCAAAAACACTTGCACCAAAAATAAAATTGACAAAGGGGAAAACACTTGTACTATCAAGGAAGTCCGGGAACACTTGCCTTAAGAAGGCTTGCCTAACTCTCGTCTTGATCGTGGAAGCAACCGGGAGCACTACTCGACTTTGACGATAATCTTACTATCTTCTCCTGATCCTACACAAAATATTAGACCTCATCAAGATACACTCTCACAAAAACTCCATCCTAGTTAAAAAAATTCAAATCATATCGGCACTTAGGCCTAACTACACATTCGACTCTTTACTAATCACTTATTCTGCTCCAAATAATCATTTAGGATCACATAAGACATTTAATCACATAATATACAACATTGATATAATGGTGTGCTATTGAATATTGAATGATCTCTCCCAACCAACACAAATGACTCGAAGTGCTAACTAGTCTAGTGCAACCCAAAATCTAAGTGCAAAGACAAAGTGTTCCTAAGTGCAACTATTAGGTGACATCGAATGGTACTAAGTGACAATGATCCCCCTTCCACTAAAAGTTTGACACTCAAATTACTAAAATGGAATCTCAGGTCCTAAATCTAACTTGTGCACTTAGAATGACACCAAGGCCCAACCTAGGTCTCCTTGGGTCTATTCTCAAATATGGCTCTCCCCTTTCCTAGTGACACTCAAACTGCCCTGAATTGAACTCACTTTATACTCTTGGTTTTAACTCTAAACCTTCCAACTATGGATTGAAAAACCTCTCACAAACTCCCTAGTATCAATTCTAAACAAGTCTTAATGAGGGTCTACCAATGACACCACTTTCTAAGCTTAAAAGCGCTCCTCACTCAAACTGTCTCTGTTCTGACCAGAAGTCGTGATTCGACTTGTACACCTAACTACATGAGTTGATTTCTTACATTTAAAGCTTCTGGGAACAACAATAGGTCAAGTCCTAACTTTTAATTACTTGGGACTCCAAATGCCCAACAAATGACCATTCAAAACTCTCCTACAAACTAGTGCAAATTTCTGGAAAAAGACAAACCTTATACTAACCCTTCCACCTTAACTCCCACTTATAAACCATGAACCCAATCTTTAACCAAGCATAATTACTATCCAAATACTCTCATCTAACCCACTAACATGTGGTGGAGATCATTCATACCTTAATGCACTATGACCAAATTATATAAATAAAATAGCAAGACTAACACTTAAATCATATTTTCGTGTACTCATGCACAAAACGAATATCTATAACAACATGCAAAAGAAATATTAAATGAATATACTCATTAACCCACTGTACATACTATACTTTGTCATAATAAAGCACTTATCAATAAAGAATACACATTTTTTTAGCAAAACAAGTTATAACCAAAGGCATATAATCGAATTTAAGGCCACAATCAAGTCTATAGTCTAGTTTTCAACATGCACTCCTAGTACTCTAAGAATTTGAGTGTAGATTCAACATGAAATCATTTAACATACAATATCCCAAGTGTTTAATGACATGCAAATATTTTAAAGATCATGATCCATCAAAAGTTTAGCTTTATAGCAACAGGCAATCAATAGGCAAGACACCACTTATCATAACTTCTTCACATAACATTTAATCAACAAATAAAGAACATAAAACTCTACTCCATTCGGCTCCTAAAGAGTCAATTCCAAATGGAAAGGAGTGTAATGATCATAGAAAATGGCAAGGAAGTCCCTCAACCATTAATCGTTTCCACTCTTGATATTTTGCCTTTATTTTGAACCTTAAACTCATAAGAATCAAGGTTTTCAACATTAGGCTCAATCAAAATTCAGCATGCAAACTTAAACCAAGTAGTGCACTTAATATTTAACTTACTAAACAAGTGATCAAAGCTTAGAGGATGATTTCTTGTAGGAATATTTGAATAAAAGATGAAAGAAAATGAACAAAGGGGGGCTTGGCTTCGACCGGGAGAAAGAAAAGAGGAGGGAGGATGGTGAGGTGATGTGTGTAAGTGGTGAAATGACAAAAGTTGATGATATGGTTGTGGTTTTGATGATAGTGGAACAAGAATTTACCTTCTTATCTCTCTTCTAGAACTTACAAGGTTTGCATGCAAGGGCAATCTAGGAATTGACTAGCCAAAGTTAAGTTAGTGGGGTTGGATTTGACAACAATACCCTTCCCTTCTATTGAGTGAATTTTCGCATGCAAGGTTATCATGGTAAATGAAAAATTATTAATCTAATTAATAAAATATCATTTTAGAGAAGGAATTTTATAAATAATAATATAAATCTATAAATCACAAAAGTCGCACCATAAAATAGTTTAGGATTTTAGAAACTTTTTGAGATCACTTTCAATAATTTGAAGGAAACAAGTTTTTATATAAAGAATTTTCATAAACTAATATCTTTAATAATATATCACAAATTACTCAAATAAAGTCATTTCTTTTCTCAAAATTTTCCAAATAAATATTTAATTTACAACTCAAAAAATATGACCCTTATGACTTATACAAGCACATTATTGACTCATTCTTGATATATATAAACATAATTCAACTAAGAATATACTGGTTGTAACATCTGAATCGAAACTGATGGTTGCGTTTTTCGAATTTAAAAACCGAAGCTTTGTGGTTGCGATTTCGGTTTTATCCGGAAACCTAGCCGAACCGGCCCATGATCTCCCCGATGTCACACAAAATCTAAAAGTGTCTTACTAGTTATCTTACAAATATTATAAAAATATTGCATCATAGTAATTCAAGGAATTAGTTGGATACATAAATTTCAATAATAATATTGTTATGCCTTGTAATAATAATAATAACAATATATTTGAAATGTAATATTGGAGAAAAAATAAAAGTAGTTTGAAAAAGGAGTAATATAAATTTATTTTATTGAAAGTAATTTTTCTTAATAGGATAGCCCTAAAACAAGGCATTTAACATGTATCATATATTTGAAGACATATATAGTACATTGTAGAAATTATCTTTTTATTGATTACCCTAAATTTGATTGCAACAGGCCATTTCCCTTTTTTCCCCTAACTATGTGTAACACCCCCAAATCCGGGGTCGGGGATCCAGGTTGTCACGAGTTCCATTTCCCTTAACAACACTTAATCTTAGTAAACAATCAACTACTGCGTACTGTGACCCCATAATATACACACACACACACCACAAGTTATAGTCTCAGAGATGAATACCAAAAATAACCCAAGTAAATTTATTCCACAATTATAAATCGTTATACCTCGAAAGGATTTCTGAATAAATTTACATTTCCTTGCCATTATTACAATTCATATAGATACATATGTCTGGAGCATCAAAGGTTGAAAGCCTAGCCTACTGGTAATTCTTACCTCGGCTTCTGCGACATCAACGCCTCCAGAGAACTACAGAATATTTCCTAACCGCTTGCGAATTGGAAGCTTGGTCCTGTTCATCTTTTCTATTTGTTGTTGTGTGATGAAAGAGGAAAGCAAGGGTGAGCAACAAGCCCACCGAAATAATATATATAATAATTAACAATGTATGAGCATTCTCATCGTACTCATGAAAGTCTTGGTCAAGAAGAAATGAACCAAGTTTGATATCTTAACGCGACCAAAACGCAAAATATTCAGTATATATGTATATATACTTTTCAAAATCATGGAAATCCTCTTCCATGCATAATATGCATAGGGTTCCATTTATAACTGTATAAAAATATCATTGTAAGGTGATCTCATATATCTAACCTTGTCTCAACGTTTTTCTGAAAATCTTTGACATGCACAAGATAATCATTTACTAGTTATAAGTTTAAAAGATGAAGTTACAAGATACTCCAATATACTTATATCTTTTCCGAATACTACTTGAACTACCACCGCTCAAGGTATAATCTGTGTCAAAAGTTCATCACATAGATGAGACTACAAGATAAGATTTGAATAGATTCAATCCTTGAAATATCATTCAAAAGAAATGAAGCTACGAGATACTTCATTAAGTCCCGATATATATATCCATATATATATATATATATCTCATACATTTCCTGAAAAACTCTGTCATGTAAAGTATGAACAGAGTTATAATATCCAATGAATTTGGAAAGAAAAGAATTTTGGCATAAACCTGATATCTTGCTGATCAGGCAAATATACCAATAAGTAACCTTTTCTACTGTAGATTGATGAATTCCTCGCCGGTCATCACCCTGGCCGCATTAGGACCTCGCGCTAAACCGTTACCCGGCCACTCACGCGTGGATGGACTGTCACCCAGCCGCTTACACCTTCATAGACCGTACCCCGGCCTGTCGCTTATGCCAACTCAATTAGATGGACTTACTTCCCGAACGTTGGGCAAGTAATCAAATTGTTTTCTCAAAACAGCAACCTCGTTGCGAATATAAAATATACCACAACGCCGGATCCCCCAGATTTTTGAGCGAATATTCAAGTCTCCTTCGAAAGGAAGACCTTAAATCTGAAAACGAGTTTTGGGATCCGCTCTAACTTTTAAAATCATTTTGAAGACTCGAAAACATTTTTAAGAATGTTTGGAGTAAAGCTGATTTAATGAAATAAATCAGTCCCGATATATTAGAAATTATCTGAATATTATTATTTAAATAATATTCCCATAAGGATAATCCTTATAAAAATAATTGAAGTAAAAGTTTTAAAACTTATACTTGAAATGAATAATAAATAACCAAAGATATACTTATACGAAAGTACGATCTTTATTTGAATAATCAAAAATAAGTTTGATTATCGAAACATTATTCTTTAATAAAATAAAGAATATTATTTAGTAATTAAGCGGAGTCATAAGTCCTCAAATGAATATTCAAAATAATATTCATTAAATAAAATAAACGGAGTCTTAAGTCCTCGAATGAATATTCAAAATAATATTCATTAAATAAAGTAAGCGGAGTCATAAGTCCTCGAATGAATATTCAGAATAATATTCATTAAATAAAATAAAGTTATCGAATAAACCATATTCGATTAACAGTTTTGAAAACTATATCAATATATATATCAATATATATATATTATACTCGGGAACCTCGACTCCCAGTTTAGAAATATGTTCACCTTTGGGTCCCCTATACTAAGGGTATACGCAACTACTGCTTATCTCTAGCATAGGTATTATGCAACTTATAAGCAATTGAATCAACAATATATAACAAGATTACGAAACAGACATGCATATATACCATATCACATGCTCCAATATATCGCAAGATTTGCTAATAACAAACTTGCACTTATCACAAGATAATGCATATACACATATTTACATCACAACAACAGTATGACGGGTAGAAAACTTGCCTGAGTGTTCCCGGATAGACTTAAGCTTAGAGTGGGTCCGATAACCTATGAACAATAACATAAGTTAGAATTAAACCCAGGTCGCTTAAGAAACTAGACTTTAACCAATTAGACCCCTAACGTTCGCTTATGCGCTTAACGATTCACTTCAGTCGCTCGAGTACCCTCGGCTCCACCATTTTTAATAAATTAACCATTAAGAATTTTAAAGCGATTCTTTCGCGAGTACCTTACCAACTTCCTAGTACACTTAACATAATTTTTCCATATCCCAATTAGTCATTTAAGGTCCTTTACCAAGGTTTCAAAGTAAGGCGAGGGGAAATGTTTCGTTCACGAAATGCCGTTACTTAAAACGGTCGTTTCTCCTAAACCGTACATCGGAATTAAACGAACCACATATCAAAACGAAGCTCGTAACATGAACTATCTAAAACTGGCAAAGGTCAAAATCTAACAGTGAGTTGAAGGGTTCTGATGTTAAGAACAAAAACACTCTAAGGTAAATCGGGCATTACGACGGCTATGTTTACGCGATTACCCAAATTTATACCACTCCAAATCAACCCACAATCAACCCACAATCAACATCACAACCAAACTCCATCCATACTTCACCATAACAGCCCCAACAACTCAATATTATCAACTTATACTACTTCCCAATCATGAACTAAAAGCTTACTTAAGTTCTTTAACTAATTATCAAGATTTACAACTCCAAACACATCATAACACCAACCCATCTCTAAATACACAATAACCAAGCATCTTATGAACCATACAAAACACAAAACTCTAAATATATAAAAGTAGGGCTAGGGTATGAGGTTATACCTTCCTTGGTGAGTAAAAGTAACTAAGGAGCTTGGAATCACCCTTGAATGTCCTTACCAAAGCTTAATCTAAACAAAAACTTAAGAACAAAATTTTAAGTTCTTGAAAAACACTATTCACCCTCTTCTTCCATGATTTTTAAGAAGATATTGTGAAGGAAATTGAAGCTTAAACTTATAGGATATCTATATCTATACACAAGGAACCTTAGATAATTACCTTGCTAATTAACAAAGCTTGGATCTAGGATTTTGACTTTTTCTTTCTTTGAAGAAGAAGAAAGCCGAGAGCTTTGATGAAGAAAGTGAAATAAACTTTGTTTTTTTGTGTTTTGTGATTTGTTTGCCTGGTTGCTAGCTTTTGTTTTTGATTAATTACCTTTTTAACCATGAAAAATTGTGTGGTTATTAATCAACCACACCTCCTTCCCTTATGTCATGCTTAGGTCATCATGTGATGTCACCCTCCCACACTTGTCCTCTTCTTGTTGGTTTGATGACATCATCATCCATAACCTCCTTGATTAACTCTTAATTGCTTGCCTAATGACCGCTGATCTGTTATACGGTTCGCTTAACTTTCGTTCTCGTTTATCGTTCGAGGGATCATACCCGGGATCTTATTACTTGGGTTCCCTTAACCTTTCTGAATACATTATATTCCTTTTATGATCCTCTCTTAAAATCCTTGAATTTAAATCCTTTTTATCATGTTACCTTATACTAAATTCTTTCGGTATCTGGTGGAGATCATTCATACCCTAATGCACTATGACCAAATTATATAAATAAAATAGCAAGACTAACACTTAAATCATATTTTCGTGTACTCATGCACAAAACGAATATCTATAACAACATGCAAAAGAAATATTAAATGAATATACTCATTAACCCACTGTACATACTATACTTTGTCATAATAAAGCACTTATCAATAAAGAATACTCATTTTTTTTAGCAAAACAAGTTATAACCAAGGGCATATAATCGAATTTAAGGCCACAATCAAGTCTATAGTCTAGTTTTCAACATGCACTCCTAGTACTCTAAGATTTTGAGTGTAGATTCAACATGAAATCATTTAACATACAATATCCCAAGTGTTTGATGACATGCAAATATTTTAAAGATCATGATCCATCAAAAGTTTAGCTTTATAGCAACATGCAATCAATAGGCAAGACACCACTTATCATAACTTCTTCACATAACATTTAATCAACAAATAAAGAACATAAAACTCTACTCCATTCGACTCCTAAAGAGTCAATGCCAAATGGAAAGGAGTGTAATGATCATAGAAAATGGCAAGGAAGTGCCTCAACCATTAATCGTTTCCACTCTTGATACTTTGCCTTTGTTTTGAACTTTAAACTCATAAGAATCAAGGTTTTCAACATTAGGCTCAATCAAAATTCAGCATGCAAGCTTAAACCAAGTAGTGCACTTAATATTTAACTTACTAAACAAGTGATCAAAACTTAGAGGATGATTTCTTGTAGGAATATTTGAAGAAAAGATGAAAGAAAATGAACAAAGGGGGGGCTTGGCTTCGACCGAGAGAAAGAAAAGAGGAGGGAGGAGGGTGAGGTGATGTGTGTAAGTGGTGAAATGACAAAAGTTGATGATATGGTTGTGGTTTTGATGATAGTGGAACAAGAATTTACCTTCTTATCTCTCTTCTAGAACTTACAAGGTTTGCATGCAAGGGCAATCTAGGAATTGACTAGCTAAAGTTAAGTTAGTGGGGTTGGATTTGACAACAATACCCTTCCCTTCTATTGAGTGAATTTTTGCATGCAAGGAATGGAAAATTATTAATCTAATTAATCAAATATCATTTTAGAGAAGGAATTTTATAAATAATAATATAAATCTATAAATCACAAAAGTCGCACCATAAAATAGTTTAGGATTTTAGAAACTTTTTGAGATCACTTTCAATAATTTAAAGGAAACAAGTTTTTATATAAAGAATTTTCATAAACTAATATCTTTAATAATATATCACAAATTACTCAAATAAATCATTTCTTTTCTCAAAATTTTCCAAATAAATATTTAATTTACAACTCAAAAAATATGACCCTTATGACTTATAGAAGCACATTATTGACTCATTCTTGATATATATAAACATAATTCAACTAAGAATATACTGGTTGTAACATCTGAATCCAAACTGATAGTTGCGTTTTTCGAATTTAAAAACCGAAGCTATGTGGTTGCGATTTCTGTTTTATCCGGAAACCGAGCCGAACCGGCCCATGATCTCCCCGACGTCACACAAAATCTAAAAGTGTCTTACTAGTTATCTTACAAATATTATAAAAATATTGCATCATAATAATTCAAGGAATTAGTTGGATACTTAAATCTCAATAATAATATTGTTATGCCTTGTAATAATAATAATAACAATATATTTGAAATGTAATATTGGAGAAAAAATAAAAGTAGTCTGAAAAATGAGTAATATAAATTTATTTTATTAAAAGTAATTTTTCTTAATAGGATAGCCCTAAAACAAGGCATTTAACATGTATCATATATTTGAAGACATATATAGTACATTATAGAAATTATCTTTTTATTGATTACCCTAAATTTGATAGCAACAGGCCGTTTCCCTTTTTTCCCCTAACTATGTGTAACACCCCCAAATCCGGGGTCGGGGATCCGGGTTGTCACGAGTTCCATTTCCCTTAATAACACTTAATCTTAATAAACAATCAACTACTGCGTACTGTGACCCCATAATATACACACACACACCACAAGTTATAGTCTCAGAGAAGAATACCAATAATAACCCAAGTCAATTTATTCCACAATTATAAATCTTTATACCTTGAAAGGATTTCTGAATAAATTTACATTTCCTTACCATTATTACAATTCATATAGATACATATGTCTGGAGCATCAAAAGTTGAAAGCCTAGCCTACTGGTAATTCTTACCTCGGCTTCTGTGACATCAACGCCTCCAGAGAACTACGGAATATTTCCTAACCGCTTGCGAATTGGAAGCTTGGTCCTGTTCATCTTTTCTATCTGTTGTTGTGTGATGAAAGAAGAAAGCAAGGGTGAGCAACAAGTCCACCGAAATAATATATATAATAATTAACAATGTATGAGCATTCTCATCGTACTCATGAAAGTCTTGGTCAAGAAGAAATGAACCAAGTTTGATATCTTAACGCGACCAAGTCGCAAAATATTCAGTATATATGTATATATACTTTTCAAAATCTTGGAAATCCTCTTCCATGCATAATATGCATAGGGTTCCAGTTTATAACTGTATAAAAATATCGTTGTAAGGTGATCTCATATATCTAACCTTGTCTCAACGTTTTTCTGAAAATCTTTGACATGCACAAGATAATCATTTACTAGATATAAGTTTAAAAGATGAAGTTATAAGATACTCCAATATATTTATATCTTTTCCGAATACTACTTGAACTACCACCATTCAAGGTATAATCTGTGTCAAAAGTTCATCACATAGATGAGACTACAAGATATGATTTGAATAGATTCAATCCTTGAAATATCATTCAAAAGAAATGAAGCTACGAGATACTTCATTAAGTCCCGATATATATATATCCATATATATATATATATATATCTCTCATTCATTTCCTGAAAACCTCTGTCATGTAAAGTATGAACAGAGTTGTAATATCTAATGAATTTGGAAAGAAAAGAATTTTGGCATAAACCTGATATCTTGCTGATCAGGCAAAGATACCAATAAGTAACCTTTTCTACTGTAGATGGATGAATTCCTCGCCGGTCATCACCCTGGCCGCATTAGGACCTCACGCTAGACCGTTACCAGGCCACTCACGCGTGGATGGACTGTCACCCAGCCGCTTACACCATCATAGACCGTACCCCGGCCTGTCGCTTATGCCGACTCAATTAGATGGACTTACTTCCCGAACGTTGGGCAAGTAATCAAATTGTTTTCTCAAAACAACAACCTCGTTGCGAATATAAAATACACCACAGAGCCGGATCCCCAAGATTTTTGAGTGAATATTCAAGTCTCCTTCGAAAGGAAGACCTTAAATCTGAAAAAGAGTTTTGGGATCCGCTCTAACTTTTAAAATCATTTTGAAGACTCGAAAACATTTTTAAGAATGTTTGGAGTAAAGCTGATTTAATGAAATAAATCAGTCCCGATATATTAGAAAATATCTGAATATTATTATTTAAATAATATTCCCATAAGGATAATCCTTATAAAAATAATTGAAGTAAAAGTTTTAAAACTTATACTTGAAATGAATAATAAATAACCAAAGATATACTTATACGAAAGTACGATCTTTATTTGAATAATCGAAAATAAGTTTGATTATCGAAACATTATTCTTTAATAAAATAAAGAATATTATTTAGTAATTAAGCGGAGGCATAAGTCCTCAAATGAATATTCAAAATAATATTCATTAAATAAAATAAACGGAGTCTTAAGTCCTCGAATGAATATTCAAAATAATATTCATTAAATAAAGTAAGCGGAGTCATAAGTCCTCGAATGAATATTCAGAATAATATTCATTAAATAAAATAAAGGTATCGAATAAACCTTATTCGATTAATAGTTTTGAAAACTATATCAATATATATATATATCAATATATATATATATATATTATACTCGGGAACATCGACTCCCGGTTTAGAAATATGTTCACCTTTGGGTCCCCTATACTAAGGGTATACGCAACTACTGCTTATCTCTAGCATAGGTATTATGCAACTTATAAGCAATTGAATCAACAATATATAACAAGATTACGAAACAGACATGCATATATACCATATCACATGCTCCAATATATCGCAAGATTTGCTAATAACAAACATGCACTTATCACAAGATAATGCATATACACATATTTACATCACAACAACAGTATAACGGGTAGAAAACTTGCCTGAGTGTTCCCGGATAGACTTAAGCTTAGAGTGGGTCCGATAACCTATGAACAACAACATAAGTCAGAATTAAACCCCGGTCGCTTAAGAAACTAGACTTTAACCAATTAGACCCCTAACGTTCGCTTATGCGCTTAACGATTCACTTTAGTCGCCCGAGTACCCTCGGCTCCACCATTTTTAATAAATTACCCATTAAGAATTTTAAAGCGATTCTTTCGCGAGTACCTTACCAACTGCCTAATCCACTTAAAATAATTGTTCCATATCCCAATTAGTCATTTAAGGTCCTTTACCAAGGTTTCAAAGTAAGGCGAGGGGAAATGTTTCGTTCGCGAAACGCCGTTACTTAAAACGGTCGTTTCTCCTAAACCGTACATCAGAATCAAACGAACCACATATCAAAACGAAGCTCGTAACATGAACTATCTAAAACTGGCAATGGTCAAAATCTAACAGTGAGTTCAAGGGTTCTGATGTTAAGAACAAAAACAGTCTAAGGTAAATCAGGCATTACGACGGCTATGTTTACGCGATTACCCAAATTTATACCACTCCAAATCAACCCACAATCAACCCACAATCAACATCACAACCAAACTCGATCCATACTTTACCATAACAGCCCCAACAACTCAATATTATCAACTTATACTACTTCCCAATAATGAACTAAAAGCTTACTTAAGTTCTTTAACTAATTATCAAGATTTACAACTCCAAACACATCATAACACCAACCCATCTCTAAATACACAATAACCAAGCATCTTATGAATCATACAAAACAAAAAACTCTAAATATATAAAAGTAGGGCTAGGGTATGAGGTTTTACCTTCCTTGGTGAGTAAAAGTAACGAAGGAGCTTGGAATCACCCTTGAATGTCCTTACCAAAGCTTAATCTAAACAAAAACTTAAGAACAAAATTGTAAGTTCTTGAAAAACACTATTCACCCTCTTCTTCCATGATATTTAGGAAGATATTGTGAAGGAAATTGAAGCTTAAACTTATAGGATATCTATATT
This sequence comes from Apium graveolens, assembly GCF_009905375.1. Taxonomy (NCBI): domain Eukaryota; kingdom Viridiplantae; phylum Streptophyta; class Magnoliopsida; order Apiales; family Apiaceae; genus Apium; species Apium graveolens. Next base: position 142,068,788 of record NC_133651.1, on the reverse strand, counting down.
TATACACAAGGAACCTTAGATAATTACCTTGCTAATTAACAAAGCTTGGATCTAGGATTTTGACTTTTTCTTTCTTTGAAGAAGAAGAAAGCCGAGAGCTTTGATGAAGAAAGTGAAATAAACTTTGTGTTTTTGTGTTTTGTGATTTGTTTGCCTGGTTGCTAGCTTTTGTTTTTGATTAATTACCTTTTTAACCATGAAAAATTGTGTGGTTATTAATCAACCACACCTCCTTCCCTTATGTCATGCTTAGGTCATCATGTGATGTCACCCTCCCACACTTGTCCTCTTCTTGTTGGTTTGATGACATCATCATCCCTAACCTCCTTGATTAACTCTTAATTGCTTGCCTAATGACCGCTGATCTGTTATACGGTTCGCTTAACTTTCGTTCTCGTTTATCGTTTGAGGGATCATACCCGGGATCTTATTACTTGGGTTCCCTTAACCTTTTTCAATACATTATATTCCTTTTATGATCCTCTCTTAAAATCCTTGAATTTAAATCCTTTTTATCCTGTTACCTTATACTAAATTCTTTCGGTATCTGGTGGATTTTCGGGAAAAATCAAAGTGTTCGGATTTGAATTCTGACGATCTATACATACACTTATATACCATATAGAGTACTAATAAAATCTCAGAATATCAATCAAAGAACCCCTACATGTGGCAAGAAAAGTTTTCTTATTCAGCATAATCAGCAAAATCACTATTCATAAGGGTTACAAAAAGTTCAAAAATTTTGGGGTTATTACAGTCTCCCCTCCTTAAAAGGATTCCGTCCCGGAATCAGATAGAAAACAAATGGGCGTATTTTTCTAGCATTGCGCTCTCTAGTTCCCAAGTTGATTCCTCCACATTATGATTCTGCCATAGCACTCTGACTAACTTGATCACTTTGTTCCGAAGCACCTGCTCCTTCTTATCCATAATCTTTACTGGTTTCTCCACGTAAGTCAGATCTGGTTGCATATCCACCTGCTCGTACTCCACTACGTGTCTGGCATCCCGATGATACTTCCTTAGCATTGACACATGGAACACGTTATGAACTTATTGTAGGTTCGGGGGTAAAGCTAGCTCGTAAGCTAACTTTCCAATCCTTCTTAATATCTCAAAAGGTCCCATGTATCTTGGGCTTAGTTTCCCTTTTTTTTCCGAACCTCATCCATCCTTTCCAAGGGAATACCTATAACAACACTAGGTCCCCTACTTCCTATTCTTTGTCCTTTCATGTCAAATCAACATACTTCTTATGTCCATCTTGGCTACTACCAGCCGTCCTCTGATTAGATCTATTATATCCTTGGTCCTTTGGACCACTACTGGTCCGAGCATCGTGCGCTCTGCAATCTTCATCCTAACATAAGGGAGATCGACATTGTCTTCCTTCAAGGATCTTATAAGGTGACATCTCGATAATGGCATATGATCTATTGTAGTAAGAAAACTCAATCCGTGTTAAGTGACCATTTCAAATTCTTTCAAGTCTATTGCACAGTCTCTCTTCATAACTTCTAGAATTATAGCTTTTGCTTCTCAATACCCACTCTTTTCTAGTTCGTAATCGCTACTATCTTCCGTTCCTAATATTATACTGGTTACACCTTTGCTCGTTAGCATTCTATAACCTTTTAATACACGCGTCAACCTTAGTATCACGAATGTGTTTTCATTCCGAATACCACCATATTCATACTACTCCTTTTTCAGCTATTTCTATTTTCCAAAGTTTGATCAATCATATAGAAGTAAAAGAATTTATTGAGAGATAACTATGATCATGAACTGTTACATCGCATAGTTAGTACAGAAGGTGGCCAGACTTTAGTACTTGACAAGCAATTAAACAATAGATGGTATCCTACTAGGCTTCTATCACACAGATAGATAGTCATTCGGCAATACCTCCCCTTCTGCAAGGGTTGTTCTTCTCAGCTTACATGAAATGAAAAGATGAGAAGAGAACGAATTGAAGAGAATTGTAGATATATAAAAATATACTGCCACAAAATATCTGGCTTGGAATCTACCTCTGAACTATAGAGGTTTATCATAGAAGAACAAAACATATACGTATATATATCAACATCAAGTATTATAACATCGTATTTCACATGCCTAAATATTTTTTCTATTCCGTCCATCATTCTATGGACCCATGCTCTTCCTCGATCTTATACACAATCACCTTTGAAACTCCCTCGACATTGAAAATCGAATCTGGGATCTTATTCTAGACATCATCGTTACTAGAATTCTATGCTTGCACCGCAACCTTCCTCGTATAGTAATACGACTCTCTATGGATAAGAAGGAGTAAATATATCATAAGTAGATAATCGACTTAATTAGCCTATCAACTATAACTTGTACATTACCACGACCCGATTAGTGGTATATAATCTTAACATCCATTACAATACAACTCTCACGGTTGTTATCATCTCATTACTCGCAGAATCATTGCTGCATTACTATGGTCCACCGCTGATCCACTGTCGTCATTCGTTTTCCAGGAAATCATAATATCTAACCATACAAAGTCCATACCTACCTTATCGAATTCTTCTAAGGAGTTAACATAATCACCATTCATAATTTATGAAGAACATTCCAGATCCTGACGTACATTCATGACATGAAGCAGATAAAATTGCAGAAGAGTTTCAATCAAAGCAACGATAGCAGGTTAATACCATTCTTAATCATATGCCTTCAATAGAAGACTTAACTCAAAGGTTCGTTTAGTCCTTTTTGAAACATGGTCCTGGCTTATTCTCAAGATAGTTCCTTCTAAGATAGATAGCCCGCTCATGGCGATTACACGAATTAAACCTTTACCAAACTACTATTACGGGTGGGTATTGCACAGTCATCAGAAGGAATGTCAATCTTCCAAACCATAGTACAACCTTCACGGCTTCAACCATTATCACTGCATTCCTCTGGCACAAGCGCCTATAATTATCCTCTTACCTTTAAGGTTTCAGCCACCTCTTTGGCCTTTCCTGATAGTAAAATTTCCTTACAGTCAATGTCATTTTAACCACCTCCAAATAAATTTTCTACCTCATTTCTATCACTGCTTATGTGAAGATGTTTTCCTTAAAATCTGATGAGAAAAAAAAAATTTCACCATTTTTCCATAAGTTATTGCTTTAGTCTTTAGAGGTTAATCAATGTCACGACTGACTCTCAATCATACTTAGAACATCTTTTATCTTAGGCCCTAATTGCCCTAAACAATTTCAGCCTTTACTGGTTCGATCCATACTTTCTCGTGGTTTAACACGTGCCCCACTTGGCATCATTATAATTACGTCATATTTCCTTTATCAACATTTTTATTCTTGAGAATTTTGAATATTACCTTTCTCCTTGTAAACCTCTAAGGTTATCCTTGAATCGTTCCTCCTGTATTCCCTAGATACAGGGCATGTCAAGATACCATTTATTAATACCAGAATCATTGTCTATATACTTCTAAAAAATTTCTCCACTGATTCTTAAAGGTTGTTGTTACCTTAATTCTTTCCAATTCATACTGCCAAAACTCATGATGTCCCTATTAAGGGCGAAATGCCAACCTTTATGCATTCCCCTAGGATTCATCTCAAGTTATCGAGGTTCTATCCTTAATTCAACCTTTAAAAAGGTACATGCATCCTTTCATGGATAAATCAAGTCATATATCCCTGATGAGGGTGTCTTTATTCAATCATTCCCACCTTGATAGTATATGCCTAATTTCATAATAATATCCTTATCCAAAATGAGGTCAATCCATATGGCCTCCAAACGACAATAACGGTTATCCACTTTTCTTGCCTGATTCGGTAATGATAACAAGGATGTTCTGGAAGATATTGGTCGTGTTCAACGTGAACTTCTTCTTAATAATTCCGTATTTACTTTTGTTGTTTATCTCAACAGTCATCTCAATATTGGGATATCTCTCATTCCTGGCGTCTCCCTTCCTGGGTATCAAGCCACCGGTCTTACACTCCACATTCTTGAAGGTCACTTCCTTCATCCAATTTTCCTAATTTCTTACTTTCTTGTCTCCTCAGTCTATCCGCGTCTCATTATTTATCCTTCGAACTATCTCAAGGTTTCTCGAATCCTTCCAACTTGAAGGGGGTACAACATATATGTATCTCTTATGCCTTCAACCATCAATTTAACTCATGGTGAATCACCCTCATCCTGACGATTACTTACTTTTCTATTTCTATTTCTACGAGTCTTTAGGGTTTCCTCATACCCAACTTCCTTATTATTCCTCAAACTCTATTGCCTTTATATTCCTTTCCACTTCAGTTTCTTTTTATTTTCCTTTCTCTTATCATTATTTCATGAAAAACACAACATAAGCATTGATTTCAAACATCCCGTCATTCTGGATTCGTGTCCTCAGAACGAATCTTGAAAACTTTTACAACTTAGATTCATAATTCATCATACTCGTCCGCCTTTGTTCTGGCTCTAAAGCTTTTACACTATCTCCATAACCTTGGGAAGTACTTTCCTGAAAATAATTGACTGAACTTTAATCAGTTTATTGTAACCTCTGGCTCCGTGCCTTCCTTGGACTTTCACCAGCGGGTGGTCTCTCTCTTAGGAGGGTAAGTGACAGAAATAATCTTTTATGATTCGTCAATCATTTAGAATCTCAAATGATTCCTGTATTTCCTTTAACCAGGCCCTTTCCTCGACTGGGTCAGCTATTTCCTTGGAACTCTGAGAGCTTAGCGACTTAAAGGTCCTGAAAGAATTTCACACCACATTGTTTCCTCCAGGTGGTGGTTGGGGATAATAGTCTAAGTTCTTTTTAGACAGGTCCATGAATTGCCACATAGGAGTACCGTCCCGGGTCTCCTTTCCTTACTCGACCTTCTGTTTCCTTAGTATGAAATGTTTCATCCTTCTCCCATACTTGGAGTTATCTTATACATTAAAATCCTTGTTTTGCACTTCATTATGTTCTGGGTTCCTTATATCTTAATTGCGACCTCCCTGATTATCACATTCAAGGTTTGCCCCTAATCTTATTCCTCGTGGGGCATAATGTTTGGAATTTTTTTTTGAGAATCTCTGGATATTTGTCTTACTTACTTTGCTTAAGTCTTTCCCTCGTTCAGTCCTTGCATGATTGCAAATTATGAATTCTCAAGTTCTATAAACTTCATGACACTCTCTTAAGTGTTAATAGTGCAATTAATAATATGAACTTATCATAAATAAACTGATCTGAACTGAAATTAACGAATATATACATAACCATTTGTTCGAGGGTACAACATCTGAACACCTTAAAGAGAATTGCATCATTTGATCTGATCACTTCTATCCCAAAAGTACTACCATAGATAATCATCTAGTCATTAAAACTAATCATTCATAACTTAGGCTAATCCTCCAAAAGCGGTGCTACATGAAACCCTTGTCTGATCGCTCTGGCTCTGCATACTACCTTGGATCAAGAAATGCGGGCACGCACGACATCCCTAACCTGCTCCATCAAAGAGGTGATGAGGTCTAAGATAGTTGCAAGTAGAGCTGGATCAACCTGACCCTCAAGATGGCCTCTAGCTGTAATTCGGGTGGTAGCCTCAATCCTTTCCATGCTATAAGCTAGTCCTACCGGAAGTACCCCGCCCTCAATCCTCGGTGTAGTAAGTCGATCCAACAGATCACTCCTAACATTACGGGCCTCAGACAGGCCACCCAAAGTCATATAATAATCGGCGATAAGAGAAGCCTGAGTGGTAGCATCTAGCAGTCCATGGGGTGCAGGTGGTGCAGGCCCAGGGGATCCAAATGGATAACCAAGCACGGTATCAGGTGACAATGGTGCAGGAGATAAAGGTGGCATTTCCTCAGTAGGTGCTGGGCTCTGTACAGGGGAGGGAACAGGAATTGGTGGAACCTCGTGGATGTCTACAGGAACCTCTGGCAGAGGGTCTGATACTGGTATAATTGGTGCTGTGAAAGACCCCACTTCTTCTGCCCTCATTATTCTCTGTGCCCTTGGTAACTCTTCATCCTCTAGTGCCACCCTTGCGGCCATTCTGTCTCTAGTAGTCGCCCTGACTACGGTCATCAATTCCTCCGCGGTCCTCTGTTTATTCTCGTCAGGATCCTCCACGGGATCCTCCTCAGCAACAATCCCTTCTGGGATAACATCCTCAACCGCAACATTCCCAATATGAATCTCATCCGGTCCCTCGTTAGGGTACTCTATCGGATTCACAATTTGATCTCCAACATGTAATAAAACATCCTCATGCTGATGCTCCTGAACCTCAGGGTTCGGTGCCCCGCTTCCCTATACGATAATGAACTATTTCACTACCACGATATTTATAAGAGTTCCCATAAGGGTTTTAACTGTCAGGTACTACGTTAGGTAGCCCGACTATGAACTTGGCAAGAGTTCTTATTATCTTAGTGAACTTATTATTTTAACATCACATCATCTCTGAGGTTTATAACGCTTAGCTCTGATACCATTTCTGTAACACCCCCAAATCCGGGGTCGGGGATCCGGGTTGTCACGAGTTCCATTTCCCTTAATAACACTTAATCTTAATAAACAATCAACTACTGCGTACTGTGACCCCATAATATACACACACACCAAAAGTTATAGTCTCAGAGATGAATACCAAAAATAACCCAAGTCAATTTATTCCACAATTATAAATCGTTATACCTCGAAAGGATTTTTGAATAAATTTACATTTACTTTCCATTATTACAATTCATATAGATACATATGTCTGGAGCATCAAAAGTTGAAAGCCTAGCCTACTGGTAATTCCTACCTCGGTTACTGCGGCATCAACGCCTCCAGAGAACTGCGGAATGTTTCCTAACCGCTTGCGAATTGGAAGCTTGGTCCTGTTCATCTTTTCTATTTGTTGTTGTGTGATGAAAGAAGAAAGCAAGGGTGAGCAACAAGCCCACCGAAATAATATATATAATAATTAACAATGTATGAGCATTCTCATCGTACTCATGAAAGTCTTGGTCAAGAAGAAATAAACCAAGTTTGATATCTTAGCGCGACCAAGTCGCAAAATATTCAGTATATATGTATATATACTTTTCAAAATCTTGGAAATCCTCTTTCATGCATAATATGCATAGGGTTCCAGTTTATAACTGTATAAAAATATCGTTGTAAGGTTATCTCATATATCTAACCTTGTCTCAACGTTTTTCTGAAAATCTTTGACATGCACAAGATAATCATTTACAAGATATAAGTTTAAAAGATGAAGTTACAAGATACTCCAATATACTTATATCTTTTCCGAAGTATCACATAGATGAGACTACAAGATATGATTTGAATAGATTCAATCCTTGAAATATCATTCAAAAGAAATGAACCTACGAGATACTACATTAAGTCCCGATATATATATCCATATATATATATATATCATACATTTCCTGAAAACCTCTGTCATGTAAAGTATGAACAGAGTTGTAATATGCAATGAATTTGGAAAGAAAAGAATTTTGGCATAAACCTCATATCTTGCTGATCAGGAAAAGATACCAATAAGTAACCTTTTTTTACTGTAGATGGATGAATTTCTCGCCGGTCATCACCCTGGCCGCATTAGGACCTCGCGCTAGACCGTTACCCGGCCACTCACGCGTGGATGGACTGTCACCCAGCCGCTTACACCTTCATAGACCGTACCCCGGCCTGTCGCTTATGCCGACTCAATTAGATGGACTTACTTCCCGAACGTTGGGCAAGTAATCAAATTGTTTTCTCAAAACAGCAACCTCGTTGCGAATATAAAATACACCACAGAGCCGGATCCTCAAGATTTTTGAGCGAATATTCAAGTCTCCTTCGAAAGGAAGACCTTAAATCTGAAAACGAGTTTTGGGATCCGCTCTAACTTTTAAAATCATTTTGAAGACTCGAAACATTTTTAAGAATGTTTGGAGTAAAGCTGATTTAATGAAATAAATCAGTCCCGATATATTATAAAATATCTGAATATTATTATTTAAATAATATTCCCATAAGGATAATCCTTATAAAAATAATTGAAGTAAAAGTTTTAAAAATTATACTTGAAATGAATAATAAATAACCAAAGATATACTTATACGAAAGTACGATCTTTATTTGAATAATCGAAAATAAGTTTGATTATCGAAACATTATTCTTTAATAAAATAAAGAATATTATTTAGTAATTAAGCGGAGTCATAAGTCCTCAAATGAATATTCAAAATAATATTCATTAAATAAAATAAACGGAGTCTTAAGTCCTCGAATGAATATTCAAAATAATATTCATTAAATAAAGTAAGCGGAGTCATAAGTCCTCGAATGAATATTCAGAATAATATTCATTAAATAAAATAAAGTTATTGAATAAACCTTATTCGATTAATAGTTTTGAAAACTATATCAACATATATTTATAAATATATATATATATATTATACTCGGGAACATCGACTCCCGGTTTAGAAATATGTTCACCTTTGGGTCCTCTATACTAAGGGTATACGCAACTACTGCTTATCTCTAGCATATGTATTATGCAACTTATAAGCAATTGAATCAACAATATATAACAAGATTATGAAACAGACATGCATATATACCATATCACATGCTCCAATATATCGCAAGATTTGCTAATAACAAACATGCACTTATCACAAGATAATGCATATACACATATTTACATCACAACAACAGTATGACGGGTAGAAAACTTGCCTGAGTGTTCCCGAATAGACTTAAGCTTAGAGTGGGTCCAATAACCTATGAACAACAACATAAGTCGGAATTAAACCCCGGTCGCTTAAGAAACTAGACTTTTACCAATTAGACCCCTAATGTTCGCTTATGCGCTTAATGATTCACTTAAGTTGCTCGAGTACCCTCGGCTCCACCATTTTTAATAAATTAACCATTAAGAATTTTAAAGTGATTCTTTCGCGAGTACCTTACCAACTGCCTAGTCCACTTAACATAATTGTTTCATATCCCAATTAGTCATTTAAGGTCCTTTACCAAGGTTTCAAAGTAAGGCGAGGGGAAATGTTTCGTTCGCGAAATGCCGTTACTTAAAACGGTCGTTTCTCCTAAACAATACATCGGAATCAAACGAACCACATATCAAAACGAAGCTCGTAACATGAAGTATCTTAACATGGAAATGGTCAAAACCTAACAGTGAGTTCAAGGGTTCTGATGTTAAGAACAAAAACAGTCTAAGGTAAATCGGGCATTACAACGGCTATGTTTACGCGATTACCCAAATTTATACCACTCCAAATCAACCCACAATCAACCCACAATCAACATCACAACCAAACTCCATCCATACTTCACCATAACAGCCCCAAAAACTCAATATTATCAACTTATACTACTTCCCAATCATGAACTAAAAGCTTACTTAAGTTCTTTAACTAATTATCAAGATTTACAACTCCAAACACATCATAACACCAACCCATCTCTAAATACACAATAACCAAGCATCTTATGAACCATACAAAACAAAAAACTCTAAATATACAAAAGTAGGGCTAGGGTATGAGGTTATACCTTCCTTGGTGAGTAAAAGTAACTAAGGAGCTTGGAATTACCCTTGAATATCCTTACCAAAGCTTAATCTAAATAAAAACTTAAGAACAAAATTTTAAGTTCTTGAAAACACTATTCACCCTCTTCTTCCATGATTTTTAGGAAGAGATTGTGAAGGAAATTGAAGCTTAAACTTAAAGGATATCTATATCTATACACAAGGAACCTTAGATAATTACCTTGCTAATTAACAAAGCTTGGATCTAGGATTTTGACTTTTTCTTTCTTTGAAGAAGAAGAAAGCCGAGAGCTTTGATGAAGAAAGTGAAATAAACTTTGTGTTTTATGATTTGTTTGCTTGGTTTCTAGCTTTTGTTTTTGATTAATTACCTTTTTAACCATGAAAAATTGTGTGGTTATTAATCAACCACACCTCCTTCCCTTATGTCATGCTTAGGTCATCATGTGATGTCACCCTCCCACACTTGTCCTCTTCTTGTTGGTTTGATGACATCATCATCCCTAACCTCCTTGATTAACTCTTAATTGCTTGCCTAATGACCGCTGATCTGTTATACGATTCGCTTAACTTTCGTTCTCGTTTATCGTTTGAGGGATCATACCCGAGATCTTATTACTTAGGTTCCCTTAACCTTTCTCAATACATTATATTCCTTTTATGATCCTCTCTTAAAATCCTTGAATTTAAATCCTTTTTATCCTGTTACCTTATACTAAATTCTTTCGGTATCTGGTAGATTTTCGGGAAAAATCAAAGTGTTCGGATTTGGATTCTGACGATCTTTACATACACTTATATACCATATAGAGTACTAATAAAATCTCAGAATATCAATCAAAGAACCCCTACATAGTGTGGAAAGAAAAGTTTTCTTATTCAGCATAATCAGCAAAATCACTATTCATAAGGGTTACAAAAAGTTCAAAAATTTTGGGGTTATTACACTATGCAAAGTAAGCCTCAAACGACGAAAGGTCTTGGACTACGGTGCAACAGACATTTTTATCTGTGGCCACTTTCATGTATAATATGTTAAGTTATGTATACATTTTTATTTTTGTAGATATAAACTCAAGTTGCTTAAAAATGTATCTTTTATAAAATTTTAAATTATTAATTTATTTTGACAAAAATAAAATACATTAAATATAATTAAAATAATACTAATAATTATTATTTAAAATAATTATATTACAAATACAAGACATAATTTTATAATAATAACTCCAATCATATAATTAAGAAAATCACTCCACTTGACTAATAATAAAAATCACCCAACTGGTACAATAAAATATAACTAATTTCTTTTAACCGAAAATAATGTATAGATTTTTTTATTGACAATTTAACAGATAAGAAAGAATAAAAAAGTGGAAAATGTAAACAAATACGAACTGTGATACAATAAAGAAAGAAAAAGGAGGGACGACGTGCGTTGGGACAAGTTGGCATCCTTTGACCTATTTTTTGCATTTGCTCCAACAAGCACAAGGAGGGAATGATCAGTTTTGGCAGCCCCGAGGCGCCCGTTATCTCCATGCTGAGGATGTTCTTAATTTTAATATGTTTAACTGACACAATGACAATGATCCGCAACCGATTCATATATTTGTTGAGGGCATTTATGACACTTTATAACGCTCTATAAAGCTTTGAATTAGTGTTTTGCACTCAAGTTGTTAGTGTTTTTAACGTATTTTTGTAGTGTTTTTGCATTTCATACATTTACCAGGTAACCAGGTGAATTAGTATAGTTTTAATACTAATTTGGTGTTAGGATGGTGTCCAGAATAAAAGCTCGTGAAAGACCAATGCATATCAGCAAGAAAAGAAGAAGTTAGGAAGTTTTTACAGAGGCACGGCGCGCCCGCGCTGAAGAAGGGCGCGGCCGCGCCAGGAAGGCAGAATTTCAGCGCGCCCGCACTAAAGCAGCGTGCGGCCGCGCCAGGTCGAGAAAAGAAAATTCTGTTTCTATTCTGATTTTGATCCAGGAGACTTCTACTTTGCATAGGCTGCTATATATACATAACTTATGCTCATTTTTCATAAGGAGACGTCCAAGATCTAAGGAGAAGATGTAAGAAGACCGTAGAGCATAATTCAACCAAGGCAAAGAAGATCTAGTTTATTCTTGTGATTCTTTATTTTAAGTTGTAACCTTGGATGCTAGTTTTCTTATTCGTTGACCTTTACTCTTGTTTTGTACTTGGTTTTATTAAGTATAAAGACTACGTTTATTATACCATACTTTCATCGGAACCCATGTTGATGATGAGTCCAATTATGGGCTAATCGTTATCGTGGGGTTCTAATGGATTTATTTATGGATTTCTTTAGTTAATTCGTTTCGATGCCTTAGTGTGTGGTGATTGTATGATAACCTAGTTTTGGTTGTGCTTAGTCATCTTATAAGCGTCGCGAACTTATAAGATAGTGTGTTAATCTTTAATGAAGCGAAAGTGAATTTAAGGGTTTAGAACTTGCCATGCTAGCATAGGTTCATGTATGTGATATGCATGATTTGTAGGTAATTTTAACAATCTTACTTGCCCTATGTAATCACGAGAGATAACTTGTTCATTAAACCGTTATGTTATCAAATTCTATAAATATATAGGGTCTCAATATAATTGGTGTCTATTCAGCTTCTATCTCTTTTGTGGATGTCTGGTAGTATGGTATTCGTACAATGAAAGTTGGCGTTTATCAGTTTCGTGTAATCTGATTAGTGTCATCACCAGTACATGCTAAGGTTAAGAACGAAAAGGCTATTGAATGAAGTAATTAATGAAGTTAGAATCCCATGTTTGTGTCATATATTATTCAAATCTCTTTAATCTCTTAGTTTATGTTCTTTAGTATAATCCCTTATTTAATTTTGTATAAATTACCTCAAATTGTTATTCGTCTTAGCATTGGATAATAACCATACTAGAGTTGTATAATTACATTGATTAAAATTAACCTAAACCTATCCCTATGGGAACAAACTAGAAGTTATTCTATATTACTTGCGATTGCGTATATTTGCGTGAATATTAGCGCGTGTTCTAGCCCTAACAAGTTTTTGGCGCCACTGTCGGGGATATCGGTGTTAATTTTTAGTTTATGTGTTTGTCATCATTGGTCGTTAAAGTTCAGTGACTCGGACATTGTTACTTAATTCCTTGTCGTGTTTCAAGTACTCTAGCAAGCGTGTATGCATACGCGTTCTCAGTCTCATAAGAGGACACTGGATCAAGTTGAGGAAGAAGTTGTAGTTGAGGAGAAAGTTGAAGAAGAGATCTTAATTGAGAAAGAAAAAGAAGTTCTTATTGCAATGGGAGAACTAGAAGTGAATCCAAAGGCTTTGATGGACAACTCTCAACCGAAGATCAATGATATTCAGTCTAGCATTGTTCGACCAGCCATCTCGGCTAATACCTTTGAGATCAAGTCGAGCATGATTCAGATGATACAGAACTCAGTTCAGTTTGGGGGTTCTCCAACAGAAGACCCCAACATGCACATCAGAGATTTCATTGAGATCTGCGACACTTTCAAGTTTAATAGAATTTCTGAAGATGCTATTAAGTTGAGGCTTTTCCCATTCTCTCTGCGGGATAAAGCTAAGTGTTGGTTACATTCTTTACCACCAGGGTCTATCACCAAATGGGAGGATCTTGCTTAAAAGTTCTTAACTAAATTCTTTTCTATGGCGAAGACTGCTGCAATCAGAAATGCACTTACTCAATTTGCTCAGCAATCTGGAGAATCTTTATGCGAGGCTTGGGATCGATATAATGAGATGCTTAGGAAGTGTCCTCTGAAGGGTTTTTAGCACATAAACGCAACGAAAATGTAAATTTAAATCTTAAAAAAACCGAAACCCTCCGCAAGATCAATGCGAAAAATAATATTTAATTCGTAGTTCAGTATGTTTATCTTAAGAAGCTTTATGTTAATGGAAAGATGGAGGTCTTTAATAGCGATCAAAGAACGATGAGCGGAGATCCCTAGCAGCTGCTCCTCAAGTGTGAAGCACTCCACCGGTATCAACCAAGAGATCAATGTAATGGAGGAGGAAGAGGTTGAGAGAATTAGTTGCCTCCCTCTATTTCTACTTTAAAATTAGGGTTTTTATTTGGGTTGAGGCAAATAGCGTTTATAATAGTATATTTATAGGCAAATCTTTCAGCTGAAAATTTTCCATAAAATATTTTTATTATTTCCCTTTAATTGATTATTCGTATTAACCAATTAACTAATAATTAAAACACATTTTAATCATTAATCCCTTTTTTAAACACTTTAGAAAAATAATTCTCTCACTTGATTTAATTTCCAAAATTAAATTCTTAATTAATAATATTAAGAACTTTTCTTAATTAATTTATAATTTAATTAAATCTCATTTAATCAATTATTAAATTTTCTAATTAATTATTTATTTCACAAATAAATAATTATCAGCCATTATTAATTAATTCCGCCACCATTAAATCATTCTCTTTTATGGTGTGACCCTGTAGGTTCAATATTAAGCCGGTAGTAGAAATAAATAATAATAAAACTATTTTATCATTATTTATAGAAATTCTCTAATTCATTAAATATGATTAATTAATTAATCATATTTATTCTACATCGTGAGGGATACTTCTCAGCATATCGCGACTATCCAGATAATACGAATTCACTACTTAGAATACCAAGAACCTATTCAGTGAATAGTTACCGTACAATCAATTCCTTCTACCCTGCAATGTCACGATTAAATACAAGGCATGGAACTTATGTCAAGCTTATCTTATTTAATCATATGCTTTCCATTCACTATGCTTAGTTCTAATTAATGTAAACTAGAAACTCCTTTCTAATTTCATTCACTCTGGCCAGAGATTCCTGAACTAGCATAAGTGGATTAGCATTGAACATTCTCTTCCTTCACTGAAAGGGGTAGATCCTTTATTGATCATACACTATCTTTGTCTACAAATTCCTATACCCAGTAGAGCCCTTATAATTGTCCCTGGAGACTAAGAACTAAACCAAAGCATAGTTCAGTGTACACAAGATGACTATGATGACCTCAAGTCTAAGAATACTTGTACAACTATCACTATGTGAACAACTGCTGACACGTGAGTGAACTCCATCAGTTGTTCAGCTGTGTGAGTCATGTTCAGTGAACTTATTCTATAATAAGCACCTACATACTAGCTATAGTGTCACCACACAAATATCTATGAGAACAGACATCCTTCATAATGAAGCAAGCATAGTATGTACCGATCTTTGCGGATTACTAATTACCAGTTAGTAATCCTACGACCAGGAAATATTTAAGTTTAGAGTTATTATCTTTTAGGTCTCATTAATATGATCTCATCATAATCCATAAAAAGCTTTACTCTAAACTATGGTATATCTTATTTAAATACTTAAATAGATAAAGCCCGCAATAAAACCAAAACAAGTCTTTTATTAATATCAATGAAATCAAAACAGATTACATAAAAGTTATTCCTAAATCATCATACATGATTGGACTTAGGACACATCTCTTTCATCCTCATCATGGGATGCCTGACTGGATGATTATTAACTATTTTTATAATGTTTTGGGTGCTACTTCTAGACCCATGCTCGATGCAGAATCAGGAGGAGCCTTGTGGGCTAAAAGCTACGATGAAGCTTATAAATTAATTGAACTGATGGCTGCTAATGAATACCAGAATCCTACTCAACGACTATCTCAGGGCGAGGTAGCAGAAATTCTGGAGTTGGATGCAGCTACTGCTATAGCTGCTTAACTTAAGGCTTTGACGATGAAGGTGGATGCTCTGTCTAATTATGGAGTTAATCAGATCACTAGTATATGTGAGCTTTGTGCTGGTGCCCATGAGACTGATCAGTGTGCCATTTCTAGCGAGTCAGCTCAGTTTGTGAGCAACTTTGAGAGGTTGCAGCAACCCGTACCAGCCACCTATCATCCTAACAACCGCAATCATCCTAACTTTAGCTGGAGAAACACTCAGAATGCGGTTCAATAGACTTATCAGCAATATCCAGTAAATCAATACAACCCTCCTGGTTTTTAGCAACCGCAATTTGCACCAAGGCAACAACTCCAGCTGCAACAGTCTAATGAAAAATCTGAATTGGAGGAGTTGAGGCTCATATGCAAGAGCAAAGCGGTTTCTATCAAGACCTTGGAAAATCAAATTGGACAAATTGCCAATGCCTTGTAAAATCGTCAACCTGGTACACTCCCTAGTGACATTGAAGTGCCAGAAAAGAGGGAAGCTAAGGAGCAGGTTCAGGCAATTACATTAAGGTCTGGGAAGGTTGCAAATCCCGAACACTCAAGTTTCAAATGAAGAAGTTATGGTTGAGGAAGAAGTGCAGAAGGATGCTGAAGTGGAACCAAGGAAGACTACTGTTGAACACACTCCTCCTGAGCGTAATACAGGGGAGAAACAGATCTATCATCCACCTCCCTTTCCTAAGAGGCTGTAGAAGAAGAAGCTGGATAAGCAGTTTGAGAAGTTTCTGGAGGTGTTCAAGAAACTTCACATCAACATACCTTTTGTTGAAGCTCTTGAACAGATGCCTAGTTATGAAAATTTTATGAAAGATATACTCTCTCGGAAGGTGAAGCTTGATGACTTAGAGACAGTTGCTCTCACGGATGAATGCAATGATGTGCTGCAACGGAAGTTGCCTCTGAAGCTTAAAGATCCTGGAAGCTTCACTATTCCTTGCACCATTGGAAAAATGTCGTTTGACAAATGCTTATGTGACTTGGGAGCTAGCATCAATCTGATGCCTTTGTCAATCTTCAAGAAGTTGAACTTACCTAATCCAAATCCTATTTATATGACTCTGCAGCTAGTTGATCATTCTATTACATATCTGCGAGGCACTATTGAGGATGTTATGGTCAAGGTGGATATACTCATCTTTCCGGCTGATTTTGTAATTCTTGATTTCGAGGAGGATAAGAAGATTCCCATAATCTTGGGAAGACCTTTCTTGGCTACTGGCCGAACCTTGATAGATGTGTAGAAGGGTGACCTCACCATGCGAGTACTGGATCAGGATGTAACCTTTAATGTGTTCAATGCCATGAAATTCCCTACGGAAAATGAGGAGTGCTTAAAGGTGGAGTTTATCGATTCTGTGGTTACTTCAGAACTTGATCAATTGCTAAGGTCTGATGCCTTAGAAAAGGCCTTGTTGGGAAATTCTGATAGCAAAGATGATGAAGGTGATGAGAAATTGTAATATCTGAATGCTTCTCCCTGGAAGAGGAAGATGGAAATGCCTTTTGAATCTCTTGGAATGGAGGAGCTGAACATATCTCCCAAGCTCCTCAAGCCATCTATTGAGGAAGCTCCTACACTTGAGCTTAAACCATTACCTAAACACTTACGGTATGCTTTTTTAGGTGATGCATCTACTTTGCCTGTTATTATTGCATCTGAACTTTTAGGTAGTGATGAGGAAAAACTCTTAAGAATTTTAAGAGAATTCAAATCGGCAATTGGATGGACGATAACTAATATCAAGGGAATCAGCCCTTCTTATTGTATGCATAAAATTCTGCTAGAGGAAGGTAGCAAGCCTACTGTTGAGTAACAAAGAAGGATAAATCTTATCATGAAAGAAGTTATGAAGAAGGAATTTCTTAAGTGGCTGGATGCAGGGATCATCTATCCCATTTCTGACAGTTCTTGGGCCATTCCAGTTCAGTGTGTACCAAAGAAAGGGGGTATCACCATTGTTGCTAATGAGAAGAATGAGCTCATTCCTACTCGAACAGTCATGGAGTGAAGAGTTTGCATGGACTACAGGAAGCTAAACAAGGCCACGAGAAAGGATCACTGTTCTATGCCTTTTATCCATCAGATGTTTGACAGATTGGCTGGGCATGAGTATTACTGTGTTCTAGATGGCTATTCGGGCTATAATCAAATTTGCATTGCCCCGGAAGATCAGGAAAATACTACTTTCACTTGTCCATTTGGAACTTTCACCTTTAGGAGAGTTTTCTTTGGTTTATGTAGGGCACCAACCATATTTCAGAGATGTATGATGGCTATTTTCTCTGACATGATTGGTCAGAATATGGAGGTGTTTATGGACAACTTCTCTGTGTTTTGAGATTCGTTTGATGAGTGCTTGCAGAATCTTGGAGACGTTCTTAAAAGGTGTGTTGAGACCAACTTGGTTCTCAACTGGGAGAAATGTCACTTTATGGTGTGAGGGGGCATTATTCTTGGTCACAAGGTCCCTAGTAAGGGTCTTGAGATGGACAAAGCCAAAATGGGGGTCATCGAAAATCTTCCTCCACCAAATTCTGTTAAGGGAGTTCGCAGCTTTCTTGGTCATGCGGGTTTCTATAGGCGGTTCATCAAGGACTTCTCAAAAAATTCTAAACCTTTGTGCAATATTCTTGAGAAGGATGTCCCGTTCAAGTTTGATGACGAGTGTCTAGCTGCTTTTGAGTTCTTGAAGAAGAGTTTAATCACGGCTGTAATGACCGAGAAATTACGTTTGTATTATATTCTAATAAAGATAATTATGTGTATTATTATGTGATTAAGTGTGTTGAGTCATAAAACCCTAACTGCTATGTGTTGTGTGTTCTCTATTTTGATCAGAATAAGTTTCGGGTATTTATTGAGTGTTTTATTATAAGTTATAGGTTTTATATCAAAATCCGTACAGCTCAAACAGTGTTTTAAAGCCCGTCTTTTAACCAAAATCATTGGCCCTATTTTGCCAAGTATGGCCCATACCACATTGATATTCTGAACCCCTAGACGTTTTACAAATTTACCTTTTTCGCGAAAAACAACTTTTCCGGACCCCTTCGGGTACCAAAAACCCCACAAAAATCACATTATCATTTTCATATGATCATGGAATTATCCAATACCATTTTTATTTGCATTTTTTAATATTCATAATTTTTGGGAATTTTTAGCATTTATTTTGAATTTATTGGATCATTAAAAATTTATATTTAATACCCAAAAATTATAAAAATTGGGGCCAATTATTTTTACTAGGTGTATAATTAGCCCCTTAATTTTATTTATGGGTATTATTTTCCATAATATAAATAGCCTAATTTTATTAATTAATCACAAAAATTCAGAAAATCAATCAAAAATCCCCAAATTTCCAGAATTAGGGTTCTTGAGTTCTTGATTTCAATCAGAGATTTCAGCATGATTCCGAGCTCCAAATCAAGCGTGTAAGTACTCGTTGCAAAGCTTATTAATCCTATTTTATGATTCTGTTGTCGATTATACGTGTAAATTAACTGATTTCAATTTCGTGATTTTCGGATTTGATCTTCAAAACCCTAACCTGAAACCCTAAATTGTGTTTTTGATTATTTAATTACTTATTTATATTTTACTAAAATAAAAATCAGTTTTAATAAATTCTAAAAATCTAATAAAAAATAGATTTAAATTCTGAAAAATATTATTAATAATTTCAAAATTATTTTAATAATTTAGAAATTCAAAAATCATTATTTATTTAATCATTTAATTTTTTATTTAATAATTTAATAATTTATTTATTTCTTTATTATTTAATAATTAAGTAATTAATTAATAAATAGGATTAAAAATAATCGAATAATATGAATAATAATTTGTTAATTATCCGAGTAATGCGAGTAGTGGATCGTTGAGTTGAATTATTATTCGAGCGATAGTTTATTTATTCAAAGAGTGTCGCAATAATTATTCGTATCAATTATTTATTTGTAAATAGTCGATCTAATCGAATAATTGATAATAATTTGTGAATAATTGTAATAAATTGTAATTAATCCTAATAATTAAGGACTAGTTATTTTAAAATACAATAAATACTAAATAATTAATTAAAAATATAATTAAGGTTTATTTAATTATAATAAATTATTTATAATTGATTATTAATTAATTAAATCTTGTTTAACTCGTAGTAATTAAACCGTTAGTTCGATTTGAGCGAAACGAAGACCCTCAGACTCAGAAAAATGAACCGATTCCAATAAAAATAATTATAAATCATAATTTCTTTCGGAAGCGAGTCATCTTATTGTAATTAATTGTTTGTAGGCCCTATTAGGGGTAGAGTTGAGTCTAATAAATCCCTAATAATTATAAAACGAACCAGATAGTGTTTGTTAATGCGAGTTCAAGTCTAGTATCGATTCTAAAAATAATTACGAGTCTAAAATCAATTATGTACCTTATGTGCTATGTGCTTTACGTGATTATGTGATCTTTATGTGTTATATAATAATATGCGAGTCTGATAGAATTGAATGAGTAGACTATTAGGGCTACGTGGTATCAATTCGAGATACGCGTATGAAGTAAGTTATCTAAATGAATATCTTTCCATTATAGATTAAGTACCAACAAGGCGAATCAAGCCAGAGATAGAATGCAGTTAAGCATACGAGGTGAAGTGCACACCAGGCAAGTTTTTCCCCTATTTTAAATTCAGAATAGTGAAATATACCCCACTTTTCCATATCAATTATACTTTGATAATTCTTGTTAACATATACTGATACACAAATATTGATTCTTGTTCTATTTCATTTTGATTCTTGATTTCTCCCAATTTATTGAATCCTCTATTCATATTCCAATACTTTTGCCCTTGTTATATATACTCCGATATATCCTGATGTTGGGATACATCAAAAGCATTCCGATTGTTCTGGATGCTAAGCTTTGGACTGGATGGTTACGATACGGGCTGGGTATTAACCAGACCCTTAATTATGAGGCCATAGTTGTCTGGGTACCCCTTATGTTGGTTGGGTCTGTGCAGTTGGGTATAGATTTGCACTATATCCTGACTGATCAGCAGGTTAGAGTGCATATGATGGTTCTTGTTTCCAGTCTTATTCATTTGGCACTCACCATTAATGGTAAATTATTATTCGATACAGATACAAATGGTTGTTCAAACCATCAGATTATCGATTCATTTATTTTTCTCTCTTTATAATATATATATTATTGCAGGTTTGTTGAACAATTTTGGCTCACCTCCTTTTATTGTTATTCTCATTATTTTTCAGTCAAGGTAGAGAATAAAACCCATCAGACCCCGCATAGTCAATAAGCGAGTCAAGCAGCGGGACCCTCTTATACCAAGGGTGTTTGTCCCTATCCCAGGAGAGAGCTTTGAGTTTCCAGATCAGGTGTAGCATGATAAGTAACAGTAATAGTTTGAATAAAAGATGTTTAGTTTAAAATGTAATTATAATAATGTTTTGTAGCAAAGAGAGTTCTTGAGATAGTTGTTTAGTTTGATTTGTAATAAAGTTGGTTTGCCGTTCTTGTTTTCAATCCTTAACCTTGAAAAGATCTCGAGTAGAGGTAGTTCGGGGTAATTATTTTATCTATATTCCGCTTGTGCAGGATTAGTAAGTAGTTAATATTAGTAATGCCCCCCAAATCTATACCCAGGATTTGAAGGGTGTTACAGTTGGTATCAAAGCTTAGGTTTTGGCCTTTGAAAACAAGAACATTAGAGTTAAGAGTTAAGATAAGATATGAAGATCACATGAGATAGGAGTAATGGTATTAGGATTGTTGTTTATTAGATTAGGAGTTTGTGAGTTCTAGGGTTGTGATTTGATTTTCTTGTGTTATGGTTATTAGATTAGATGGCTTCCTCAGCGTCATCCTCGGAGCGGACAGCTTCAGACCCAGTGGTAGCACCAACATCATTTCAGGCATTTCCACCATTACCACCATCACCACCCCCATTTCCATAGGGACCCGCACCAGAGTAGTTGCCGGTACCCCCTGCACCAGAGGTACCTGGCTTTGTTGATTATTTTCCTCATTTTGAGCCGGAGATACCTGATTTTCCGCCGTTAGAGTTTCCAATGTTTGATATTCCTGATATGGTTAACATTCCCCATTGGGAGGAATTAGAGTCCCATATGGTGTCTTATAAGAGATTCCAGAATGAGAGGGAGGAGAGGCTGAGATGGCAGGACCAGTGCCGAGAGATACTTGGATTATTTGAGACTAGAGAAGATGGACCAGTCAGAGCACTTCAACCAGACTATATACTGAGGGAGAGACTTCGTCAGATATATAGAGCAGGTTCTCAGGAGATTGTGGATTTGAGACAGTAGGATGTGTGCACCGATGTCGTATACCGTAGGGCGATGAGACTGACTGAGGCCGTACTAGAAGCGCTACAGCAGGAGTTGAGTCTTAAGCCACCCGGATTTTGATTTCAGATGATAGTAGAGTGTTGTACCCTGTGTATTATATGTAGATAAAGTATAGTATAGTATGAAATTCTTTTATGATTAGTTTTATAAGGTAATTGTTGAATCCCTTTCAAATCATTCCTTCTTCAAAATATTATTTTCTAATTGGGACAAACAGTGATGTGGTGTGACAATTTGTAGAAATGACAAAGAGTCTGGTGGGACGCCACCTAATCATGTGTTGTATGCCATATAGTATGAAAGACTGGCCATCCGGAGTACTAATATGGTTGTCTCATTTCTATTTAAATCATTATTCATTCTTTCTTCCTCACTCCTGATTTGTTTATACATGAATCCTTCTGATTGTTTCCTTGTACTTTTATCCCTTACAAAAAGTTTCCAATCAGAATCATATACACAAATTCCTTCTTGTGTAAAGTCTATCCTTTGAATGTTTTAAAAAGAAAGTAAAACTGCATGTATCAGATGAGGCAAATGATCGATAGGACAACGGAGACGAATGAAGAAACCCTTAATAATAACCAAATAATTGATTAACACGTTATGAAAATGAAGCATACCTCAATTATGTGGGAGATATTTGTCATAAAGATTCAAGGTTGATGAAATGCTAGTTACGAATAAACTTTGAATGCGTTTGTCAAGAAATGATTGGGCTTTCACATTTAAGTAAGTGAGTTGTGGTAAAATTAATGCTTGTAGCTGGGTCGGCAATGAAGATTCAAAGTGGAAAGTCATAAGAGGAGATGAAGGTATGGTGGTTTGACTCCAACAATTTTAAAATGTGAAGCTTTAAAACTAAATGAACTCATTCGCGACATTATAAGAGGGTTGGTTGAGACCAGGTGTTGGTCATCAGAAGTTGAACAAGTTAATTAATAAGAACAAGTGTATATTGCCAATGATGGACGAATTGTTAAGTAGAGAACTTGATTTGAAACATGAACTAGAAAAATTATAGAATAAATTATAATTATACTCAGTATTGATATTATGTTATATTCAGAAGATATGAGAAAGATCATGGTATACTCAGAATTGTTCGCTATAATCCTAAGTTGAACTAAAATACGGGTTGTGTTGGTTAGTATTATATGTGGTGGTGATATAATAAGCTTAGAAGGTGGTAGTGAATTGTTATATTTGAAGGTTGATTGTTGTTTGTCTGAGTGACTGTTAGTTGCTTGATTAATTGTTGGTGTCGGCTTGAGCCCGACTGGTAGTCAATAATATAAATGAGATGCTGCCCAAATTTTCAGAAATTACCCTCCTTTTGAAGATAGAAAGTATACTTCCGTATGTTATTGATATTCATGTTGATACTCCAAACAATTGTGATCTCGGTTCTTGAAAGAGATTGTTACAACCAATCCGACTATATATAATTGGTCTTTGATTTCGTTTAGCTAGTCATCACATGGTGCAATTGATCAATTAAGTAAGTTAATTAGTCAATTTTACCAATTAATAGTTAGATAGATGGAAATCGATTCCAATTAGATTAAGTCAAATTTTGATGTGACTTTCAAATCTGAAATCAAAGCAATGAGGAATTTGGAAAAGGTATGAACACCAGTAGAATTCAAAAGTTGCTGCAAGTGCATGAAGCTTTACTTGGATGAATATGCCTTTGTAATAGACAAAGAAATAAAAAGTTATTTGTATGGACAAGTGAGAAAAATGTTTTCAAGAACTAAAAATTGAAGATAGAGCAAAGAGAATGAAGGAAATAAAGAAGGGAGGCGGACTAAAGAGGAGATCAATAATCACACCAATATGGATTTTATTAGACAGTCAGAGAGATTTTATCATCTGCAACAAAGTTTTATCAAATGACATCTTGTTTCTAAATTATTTTGATAATCATACAATAAATGATTTGTCAAGTATTTCTGTTTTGGATAAAGTGTGAGATATAGTTTTAATTCAGTTTCCAATTGATGTTGATAATTAGGTTGTTCTTAAATATCGAAAGTGGTATTAATATAGATGATTGATGTTTAATTCAGAATGGGATGTTGTGAGCATCAAAGTTCGTATAAATATCTAATTTGATATGACAACAAAATGAGTATTAATGTCAAGAGTTCGGTTCCGAAGGAGCTATGAGAATGAGAACGAAAATAGGAAAGGAAGTGGAATTAAAAAAGGTGATGAAGAAACTTTGTAAGATGCTAGGATTACCTCCAGATTGAGAAATCGAATTCACTACTGATTTGGCACAGGGACTGAACCAATTTCAAAAGTCCCGTATCGAATGGCGCCTGTTGAAATGAAGGAATTAGCAAAGCAATTGCAGTATCTTCTCGACAAAGGAATCATAAGGCCCAGTTTATCTCCATGAGGAGCATCAGTGTTGTTCGTGAAAAAGAAGGACGGTAGCATGCGATTATGTATCGATTATTGTGAGCTGAATAAGTTGACTATTAAGAATAAATATCCTTTTCCTCGAATCGATGACTTGCTTGATCAACTGAAATGAGTGACATGGTTTTCGAAAATCGATTTGCGATCAGGCTATCATCAATTGAAGATTAAAACAGAAGATATCCCAAAGACTGCGTTCCGAACGAGATATGGACACTACGAATTTCTTGTGATGGCATTTAGACTAACTAATGTGCATGCGGCATTTATGGAACTAATGAATCGAGTATTCAAGAAGTACCTGGATAAGTTTATCATTGTATTTATTGATGACATCTTGATCTATTCGAAGACGGAAGAAGAACATGCAGCGCAATTGAGAACGACATTGGAGACATTACGGAAGGAACAACTTTATGCGAAATTTTCCAAATGTGAATTTTGGTTGAAGAAAGTGCAATTTCTAGGGCACATCATTAGTGTTGAAGGAATTCAAGTCGATCCAGCAAAGATTGAAGCTATTTTAAACGGGAAAGACCAAAGATTTCGACGGAAGTCAGAAGTTTCTTCGGATTAGCAGGTTATTACAGAAGATTTGTTAAAGATTTTGCAAAAAAAAAATAGCCATGCCATTGACAAAGTTGACCCGAAAGAATGAAAATTTTAAATGGAATGAGAAATGTGAAGAAACTTTCCAAGAATTGAAGAATCACTTGGTAACCGCGCCTGTACTTGTGTTACATGATGATCAAGGAGATTTTGTCATTTACAACGACGCTTCTTATCGAAGACTTGGATGTATTTTGATGCAACATGGCAACGTAATCGCATATGCTTCTAGACAATTAAAGCCTCATGAGCAGAAATATCCAACGCATGATCTGGAACTAGCGGCAATGTATTAACTAAAACTTGGGAGACACTATCTGTATGGTGAAAGATGTGAGATTTATACGGATCATAAAAGTCTGAAGTATATTTTACGTAAAAAGAACTTAACATGCGAGAGCGACGTTGGCTAGAACTAATCAAAGATTACGACGTCTCAATTAATTATCATCCAGGCAAAGTTAATGTTGTAGCATATGCGCTGAGTTGAAAGGAGAGGTTGAACCTGTTAACATCTTCAAAAGATTTGATCAAAGAATTCGATAAATTGGAAATTGAAGTTGTATTCCAGAAAGCTCCATAGAAATGATGTACGTAATGACTTTTTAGCCAGAATTATTGGAGAAGATAAGAAGGTGTCAAGAAGAAATAATGAATCACGAAATCGACAATTTGTTAGGAGAAGAAATTACCAGCCAGAAAGATAATAAGGGAATTTTTCGAGTTGCTTCGAGAATCTGGATACCTAACGTACCGGAATTGAAAGCGGAAATTTTGCAAGATGCTCATAACTCAAGATATTCAATTCATCCCGGAAGCATCAAAATGTAAAGAGATCTAAAGGAAAAATTTTGGTGGCCAGATATGAAGAAAGAGATAGCGGAATGGGTTAGTAAGTGTTATACGTGCCAAAGAGTCAAAGCTGAACATCAACGCTCGAGCGGATTACTACAACCACTAGATATTCCTGAATAGAAATGGGAGCACTTAGCTATAGATTTTGTGATGGGACTTTTTTGACGAAAGCAAATCACGATGCGATTTGGGTTATCATCGACAGATTAACGAAGTCAGCACATTTTCTTCCAATCAACGAATAGTTTTCACTGGAAAAGTTAGTGCATCTATATCTCAAGGAAATAGTGATGCGTCATGGAGTACCTATATCCATTATATCGGATCGAGATCCCCGTTTTAATTCGAGATTTTGGAGACAATTCCAAGAATGTCTAGGAACCAAGTTAAACATGAGTACCACTTATCATCCACAAACAGACGGGCAAAGTGAAAGGACTATTCAGACAATTGAAGATATGCTACGTGTGTGTGCAATAAACTTTGAAGGCAATTGGGACGAGCACTTACCGCTAGTGGAATTTTCTTACAATAACAACTATCAAGAAAGTATCGGGATGCCACCTTATGAATCTTTATATAGAAGAAAATGCAGATCACCTATATGTTGGGATGAAGTTGGAATGCGCAAGATTCTAGGTCCAGAAATAATTCAGCAGACCAAGGAAAAAGTAGAACTTATTCACAAGCAACTGGAAGCAGCACTGAATCAGCGTAAATATGCAGATCCAGCCAGAAAGGATGTGGACTATTAAGAAAGAGAGCATGTATTGTTAAAAGTCTCGCCAAGGAAAGGATTGACAAGATTTGGCAACAAGGGCAAGCTAAAACCTCGTTACGTCGGTCCATTTGAAATACTGAAGAAAGTTGGAAAAGTTGCGTACGAATTAGCTTTACCACCCCATATGCAGCATATTCATAATGTATTCCACGTGTCCATACTTAAGAAGTATAACCCTGATACAAGGCATGTAATAGAGTATGAGCCGATAGAGCTTCAGGCAGATTTGTCGTATATAGAGCAGCTGGTATGAATTTTAGATCGGCAAGAGCGAGTATAAAGGAATAAGTCTATACTATTAGTGAGAGTTTTGTGGAGAAACCCAGTGGTTGAAGAATCAACCTGGGAGCTTGAGAGTGATATGTTAGAAAAGTATCCTCAGTTATTTTCATAGCGTGATTCCGAAGACAGAATCCTATTAAGGGGGGAGAATATAACGACCGAGAAATTACGTTTGTATTATATTCTAATAAAGATAATTATGTGTATTATTATGTGATTAAGTGTGTTGAGTCATAAAACCTATACTGCTATGTGCTGTGTGTTGTCTATTTTGATCGGAATGTGTTTCGGGTATTTATTGAGTGTTTTATTATAAGTTATAGGTTTTATATCAAAATCCGTACAACTCAAACAGTGTTTTAAGAGCCCCTATTTCAACCAAAATCATTGGCCCTATTTTGCCAAGTATGGCCTATACCACATCGATATTCTGAACCCCTATACATTTTACAAATTTACTTTTTTTCGCGAAAAACGACTTTTTCGGACCCCTTCGGGTACCAAAAACCCCACAAAATCACATTTTCATTTTTATATGATCATGGATTTATCAAATACCATTTTTCTTTGCATTTTTGTAATATTCATAATTTTTGGGAATTTTTAGCATTTATTTTATATTTATTGGATCATTAAAAATTTATATTTAATACCCAATAAATTTAAAAATTGGGGCCAATTATTTTTACCAGGTATATTATTAGCCCCTTAATTTTATTTATGGGTATTATTTTCCATAATATAAATAGCCTATTTTTATTAATTAATTATTAATTAATACAAAACTTTAGAAAATCAGTCAAAAATCCCCAAATTTCCAAAATTAGGGTTCTTGAGTTCTTGATTTCAATTAGAGATTTCAACTTGATTTTGACCTCCAAATCAAGCGTGTAAGTACTCGTTGCAAAGCTTATTAATCCTATTTTATGATTCTGTTATCGATTATACGTGTAAATTAACTGATTTCAATTTCGTAATTTTTGGGTTTGATCTTCAAAACCCTAACCTGAAACCCTGAATTGTGTTTTTGATTATTTAATTACTTATTTCTATTTTACTAAAATCAAAATCAGTTTTAATAAATTCTAAAAATCTGATAAAAATTAGATTTAAATTTTGAAAAATATTATTAATAATTTCAGAATTATTTTAATAATTTAGAAATTCGAAAATCATTATTTATTTAATCATTTAATTATTTATTTAATAATTTATTTATTTATTATTTAATAATTAAGTAATTAATTAATAAATAGGATTAAAAATAATCGAATAATATGAATAATATTTCGTTAATTTTCCGAATAATGCGAATAGTGGATCGTTGAGTTGAATTATTATTCGAGCGATAGTTTATTTATTCGAAGAGTGTCGCAATAATTATTCGTATCGATTATTTATTTGTAAATAGTCGATCTAATAGGATAATTGATAATAATTTGTGAAGAATTGTAATAAATTGTAATTAATCCTAATAATTAAGGATTAGTTATTTTAAAATACAATAAATACTAAATAATTAAATAAAAATATAATTTAGGTTTATTTAATTATAATCAATTATTTATAATTGATTATTAATTAATTAAATTTTGTTTAACTCGTAGTAATTAAACCGTTAATTTGATTTGAGTGAAACGAAGACCCTCAGACTCAGAAAAATGAACCGATTTTATTAAAAATAATTATAAATCATAATTTCTTTCAGAAGCGAGTCGTCTTATGGTAATTAATTGCTTGTAGGCCCTATTAGGGGTAGAGTTAAGTCTAATAAATGTTCGAATAATTACAAATCGAAGCAGATAGTGTTTGTTAATGCGAGTTCAAGTCTAGTATCGATTCTAAAAATAATTACGAGTCTAAAATCAATTGTGTACCTTATGTGCTATGTGCTTTACGTAATTATGTGAACTTTATGTGTTATATAATAATATGCAAGTCTGATAGAATCGAAAGGGTAGACTATTAGGGCTACGTGGTATCAATTCGAGATACGCGTATGAAGGAAGTTATCTAAATGAATATCTTTCCATGATAGATTCAGTAGCAACAAGGAAAATCAAGCCAGAGATAGAAGGCAGTTAAGCATACGAGGTGAAGTGCACACCAGGCAAGTTTTTCCCCTATTTTAAATTCAGAATAGTGAAATATACCCCACTTTTCTATATCAATTATACTTTGATAATTCTTGTTTACATATACTGATACAGAAATATTGAATCTTGTTCTATTTCATTTTGATTATTGATTTCTCCCAATTTATTGAATCCTCTATTCATATTCCAATACTTTTACCCTTGTTATATATAGTCTGATATATCCTGATGTTGGGATACATCAAAAGCATTCTGATTGTTCCAGATGCTAAGCTATGGACTAGATGGTTACGATACGGGTTGGGTATTAACCAGACCCTTGATTATGAGGCCATAGTTGCCTGGATACCCCTTATGTTGGTTGGGTCTATGCAGTTGGGTATAGATCCGCACTGTATCCTGACTGATCAGCAGGTTATAGTGCATATGTTGGTTCTTGTTTCCAGTCTTATTCATTTGGCACTCGCCAGTAATGGAAAATTATTATTCGATATAGATACAAATGATTGTTCAAACCATTAGATTATCGATTCATTTATTTTTCCCTCTTTATACTACATATATTGTTGCAGGCTGGTTGAACAATTTTGGCTCACCCCTTTTATTATTATTCCCATTATTTTTCAGTCAAGGTAGAGAATGAAACCCATCAGAACTCGCATAGTCAAGAAGCGAGTCAAGCAGCGGGACCCTCTTATACCAAGGGTGTTTGTACCTATCCCAGAAGAGAGCTTTGAGTTGCCAGATCCGGTGTAGCAGGATAAGTAATAGTAATAGTTTAAAGAAAAGATGTTTAGTTTAAAATGTAATTAGAATAATGTTTTGTATCAAAGAGAGTTCTTGAGACAGTTGTTTAGTTTGATTTGTAATAAAGTTGGTTTGTCGTTCTTGTTTTCAATCCTTAACCTTGAAAAGATCCTGAGTAGTAGTAGTTCGGGGTAATTATTTTATCTATATTCCGCTTGTGCAGGATTAGTAAGTAGTTAATATTACTAATGCCCCCAAATCTATACCCCAGATTTGGAGGGTGTTACAACGGCACCTGTCATAACTGTACCTGATTGGAATGAACCTTTTGAGATGATGTGTGATGCAAGTGACTATGCAGTTGGAGCAATTCCTGGGCACAGAAAGAACAACATATTTCATGTGGTCTACTATGCTAGTAAGAACATAAATGGTGCTCAACTGAATTACACAACTACTGAGAAAGAACTTCTAGCTATTATCTATGATTTTGAGAAATTTCAATCATTTTTGTTTTGGACGAAGGTGACAATTTTCACCGATCATGATGCAATTCGATATCTCGTCTCGAAGAAAGACTCGAAGCCTAGATTGATCGGATGGGTTCTTTTACTTCAGGAGTTTGAATTGGAGATCAAGGACAGAAAAGGTACTGAGAATCAAGTTGCTGATCATCTCTCTCATTTGGAAGATTCAAGTGCAACTTCACTAGATAAGACATTGATAAATTAGTCTTTTCCCGATGAGCAGCTGTTTGGAGTGCAAGAGGAACAACCGTGGTTTGCAGATATTGTGAACTACCTTGTCAGTAATATCATGCCTCCCAACTTGTCATATGCTCTAAGGAAGAAGTTTCTTCATGAGGTGAAGTGGTACATGTGGGATGAACCACATCTGTTTCGGCAAGGAGCTGACCAAATCATCAGGAGATGTATTCCGTATAGCGAAATAGGGGGGATCTTGCGAGACTGCCGTTCAACTGTTTATGGAGGCCACTACGGTGGAGAAAAGATAGTAGCTCGAGTCCTTCGAGCGGGATTCTTCTGGCCTACATTGTTTAAGGATACACATCAATTTGTTTTGAACTGTGATCGATGCCATCGTGTGGGTATTATGTCCGAGAGGGATGAGATGCCTCTTAATGTGCTTCTCGAGGTTAAAGTCTTCGATGTATGGGGAATCGACTTTATGGGGCCACTTGTCTCATCTTTCAATAATCAGTATATCTTGTTGGCAGTGGATTATGTGTCATAATGGGTTGAAGTCAAGGCTTTGCCATTAAATGATGTGAAGGTAGTGCTTAATTTTCTTCATAAGCAGATATTCACAAGATTTGGGACTCCAAAAGTCATAATCAGTGATGAGTGATCGCATGTTTGCAATCGCCAATTTACTGCAATGATGCAAAGATATAATGTGAATCATCGCATTGCTACATCCTACCATGCTCAGACTAATGTTCAAGCAGAGGTGTCTAACGGGGAGATCAAGCGTATTCTAGAGAAAGTTGTGTGTCCATCAAGGAAATATTGGTCTTTGAAGCTTGATGAAGCTGTTTGGGCGTATAGGATAGTATACAAGACTCCATTGGGAATGTCGCCATTTCAGTTGGTTTATGGTAAGGGGTGTCATTTGCCTGTGGAGCTCGAGCATAAAGCATATTGGGTTTTGAAGAAGTTGAACCTTGATTTGGATGCGGCTGGTAAGAAGAGAATGCTTCAATTGAATGAACTCGACGAATTTCGGCTTCAAGCATATGAAAACAACAAAATGTATAAGGAGAAAGTCAAGATGTGGCACGATAGGGGTTTAGTGCTCAAGTCATTTATGCCAGGACAATAAGTTCTATTTTTTAACCCTCGTCTCCGTCTTTTTCCTAGAAATATGAAGTCAAGATGGTCCGGGCCTTTCATAATCAAAACTGTGTTTCCGCATGGAGCTGTGGGGATTTTTGAGAATGATCCAGGACAAGCATTTAAAGTAAATGGTCATAGATTGAAGCACTACTATGGGGATACAACAAACCATGAGGTGGTTAGTACCGTTTTATTTACCACTTGATCTCGAGATTCTACGTCAAGCTAACGACATAAACTAAGCACTTCTTAGGAGGCAACCAAAGTATGTTGTACATTAGTAGATAGAGGAAGCAGAAAGAAAAGAGAAAAACACAACAAAATTCAGAAAAACAAAAAAATTCAGAGCCAACAACAGTAGCATGGCATGCCCGCGATGATCTAGCACGTGGCCGCGCTGAAATTCTAGAAACTGGGCGCGGCCGCGCTGGTTCAGCGCGCGGCCACGCTGAAATGTTAGAAACTGAGCACGCCCGCGCTGATTTAGCGTGCGGCCGCGGCGGGTCCTGAGTTCGAAAAAAATAAAAACAGTAAAATAAAAAGAAAATTCGGGGATTTTAATACAAAACCAATTTCCACCGAATTTACTCTTCCACATCCCAAATTTCCCTCTCCAAATCAAACCCATTATTCCCATTATTCCCATAATTAATTCCTATTACTTTTCCATAACTAATTCTTTCCCAATCTCCTATATATACACATACTTTTACACAAACTTCTCCATCACTTCTCAAAACTCGCAAACACACAATCTCTCTTAAACACTTCTATTCTCTCAATCTCTTTCAATCTCAATGGCACCAAAAAGACAGCGAACTTAAGTAAGCAGCAACACTACCGATTCTTCGAGTGTAGGTGGTGTGAGGCCTAGACTTTTAACTCCCGAGGCTGAGGCAGAGTATATGAGGCTGCTTTCGAAGCTTATAGCCAATGATTGTGGTTTTCTGCCATCGGGGAAGGATGGTAAGTTGTTGGAGATGATCTTGGAGATGGGCTAGGTTGTTATCTGAGAGACACCCGCTGTTGTGCCCATGAGTGTGGTGCGTGAGTTTTATGCTAATACTAAAGCGGAGAAGAACGGTGTCATGGTGGTGAGGGGGTGGATGGTGGATTACAGTGCGGAGGCAATTCGTAGGGTGATTGAGAAGCCCGAGAAGAAGGAGGATCAGGAGAACTGGAACGAGAAGACTCCGGAGGAGTTTAACTTGGACTTGATTGTTGCTACCTTGTGTGTGCCTGAGACTCATTGGAATTTCAAGAAGGGAACGAACGAGTATACCACATTCCCTGCTTCGTGCATGAACAGGTTTGCACGTGCATGGAATTCTTTTATTTGTGCTAATATCATGCCAACTTCTCATGTGCGTGAGATTACTGTGGAGCGTGCGCGTTTGTTGTGGGGTATTCTACAGGGAGATTATGTGGATCTTGGGATGGTGATCTATCAGGTTATTATGAGGTTCTTGCAAGGGAGTACTATGGGTTCGATACCCTATACGTCCATTGTGACGAAGTTGTGCATAGCGGTTGGCCCGCACATGACAATTGCAGCTCCTTAGTGCTTTGATTGATAGTTCGACTCTGTTAAATATGATAGAGTGGTATGGTGGGAAGCCCGATCCTAAGGGGCTTGGTTATTCTTATGACCATCTTATAGATGGAAGGCCAGCATATCAGACTTATGCTGGTGGGACTTCGCAGGCTCGTCGAGCACCTTGGAGAGCTTAGTTAGGAGAGGAGGCTGGTCATTCGGGATCGCAGCAGCAGCAGCAGCAGGAGGAAGCACATGGCAGTGGTGGTTTGAGTTCGACACAGTATAGGCGTTTAGCTAGGAGGATGGATGCGATGCATGACATCCATAGCAGGTTTGGACATGACCTCACCCAGGCATTGTGGACTGCTTTCAAAGCCACAGGAGTTGACATCCGGTGGCCAGTATTCGGTGAGGACTCGGTCCACCTCCAGACACTCCTGACACTCCACCCCTTGAGGGTGATGATCCTGGTTCTGATTAGGTATGCCTGATTCCTTGATATTACCTTTACTGAGGATAATGAATATTTTAAGTTTGGGGCTAGTAGTTAAGGAGTATGTGTTTTGTGTGAGTCGCATGTAGTTTGCATATTAATGCTAGTTTAGTTCGTATAGTTGCATGTTTTCCATGTAGTAGTTTTTTTTATTTTTGTAGTTTTTATGATAGTTTGTTCATATAGTTTCATGCATTTGCATAATAACATGATCCCTTAGATGATTTTGTCGATTGATTTGTGATATTGATGCTAGTGTAGTGATGTTGTATTTAGTGATGTTAAGTCTTATCGAGTTAATTTGCATGCTAAAGACAATTGTATTTCATGAAGTCTTATAGATTTCTTGAGGGCTAGATCATGATCATGGTTCATTTGTTTATCGAGGTTTAATCGTTTGTTTATATTTAGAATTTAGGGTATTCTCTTAATGATAAAATAACATGGATATTTAAAAGTTGGAGAAAATTGGATTTCATTGCTACTTGTTGTGGCTAGGTGTCTAATGGCTAGTAGCCAGCTCATTTTATATGAGTAGTCTAGGGTTGAGCGAGATGGAACGAAACACACTCGTTCAGAAATTTGTTAAAAAAATAAGAAAAAAAGAAAAAAATATGTGTTTATGCATAATTGATCATGAGTGGGCTTTTTAATACTCGAGTTATTAAGCTCTTAGGGGACTTTGTGCCTAGTGATCTAAGGCTTTTTATAGTATGGGATCCACTAACCTAACGCTCGGTACATGGCTATTATTGTATAAGTCTTTTATGGACCTCACTCATTGCACGATCAAATAAGCATATTTGTGTTGTTTTTGTGTTATGAATAAAAGCGTGAATCCATGTAACCTCCTATATAAAATTGAAGTGTTATAAGTTATCTTGAGTCTAGCTTTTATTCTATTTATAACCTTGCGATTTCTTTACTGAGTAGTGAGTCATGATTATTGATCTAGTTGTGATAGTATATCTGTGAGCATTTGCACACACGCACGTTTCTTGCTTGTAAGTTGATTTATAGGGTTTGATTGATCTTTGTGCGAATAACTGCATTAGCTGAGATGTTGCTTGTTGATTTGGTTAGTTATTCTATGGGGATCGTTGTATTCATATAGTTTGTATTCATGCATTTTTATTTCTTGTTCTTTGAGTCTGTTTATGCTTAGGACAAGCATTGATTCAAGTTTGGAGGTATGTTGAGTAGCATTTATGACACTTTATAACGCTCCGTAAAGCTTTGAATTAGTGTTTTGCACTCAATTTGTTAGTGTTTTAACCTATTTTTGTAGTGTTTTTGCATTTCATTGATTTACCAGGTAACCAGGTGAATTAGCATGGTTTTAGTGCTAATTTGGTGTTAGGATGGTGTCGAGAATAAAAGCTCGAGAAAGACCAACACAAATCAGCAAGAAAAGAATAAGTCATGAAGTTTTTATAGAGGCACGGCGCGCCCACGCTGAAGAAGCGCGTGGATGCACCAGGAAGGCAGAATGTCAGTGCACTCGCGCTGAAGCAACACATGGCCGCGCCAGGTCGAGAAAAGAAAATTTGGTTTTTATTCTGATTTTGATCCAAAAGATTTCTACTTTGCATGGGCTGCTATTTATATATAACTTATGCTCATTTTACATAAAGAGACGTACAAGAGCTAAGGAGAAGGCGTAAGAAGACCGTAGAACATAATTCAACCAAGGTGAAAAAAATCTAATTTATTCTTGTGATTCTTTGTTTTAAGTTGTAACCTTGGATTCTAGTTTTCTTATTCATGAACCTTTACTCTTGTTTCGTACTTGGTTTTATTAAGTATAAAGACTACGTTTATTATACCATGGTTTCATCAGAACCCACGTTGATGATGAGTCCGATTATGGGCTAATGGTTATTGTGGGGTTCTAACGGATTTATTTATGGATTTCTTTGGTTAATTCATTTTGATGCTTTAGTGTGTGGTGATTGTACGATAACCTAGCTTTGGTTGTGCTTAGTCTTCTTATGAGCGTCGGGAACTTATAAGATAATGTGTTAATCTATAATGAAGCGAAAGTGAATTTAAGGGTTTAGAACTTGCCATGCTAGCATAGGTTCATATATGTGATATGCATGATTTGTAGGTAATTTTAACAATCTTACTTGCCCTATGTAATCACGAGAGATAACTTGTGCATTAAACCGTTATGTTGTCAAATTCTACAGACATATAGGGTCTCAATATAATTGGTATCTATTCAGCTTCCATTGTGGATGTCGGGTATTATGGTATTGGTACAACGAAAGTTGGCATTTATCAGTTTCGTGTTATCTGATTAGTGTCATCACCATTACATGCCAAGGTTAAGAACGAAAGGCTATTGAATGAAGTAATTAATGAAGTTAGAATCCCATATTTGTGTCATATATTATTCAAATCTCTTTAATGTCTTAGTTTATGTTCTTTAGTAATCCCTTAGTTAATTTAGTATAAATCAACTCAAATTGTTATTCATCTTAGCATTGGATAATAACCATACTAGAGTTGCATAAATACATTGATTGAAATTAACCTAAACCTATCCCTGTGGGAACGAACTAGAATTTATTCTATATTACTTGCGATCGTGTATACTTGCATGAATATTAGCGCATATTCTAGCCCTAACAATATTTTAAATAACCCCAAAATCTCTTGGGGGTCGACTTGTTGTGGACGCAAGTGTAGATATTTATTGAGTTATAGGTTTGATTGAGTATTGAATTTCTTTAAAATCGCAAAAGCCGGACTGTAACTTGAATCGCATATTATATTAATTATTATTTTTATTTAATATATAAAAAGTTATATATTTTATATATTAATATATAAATATTATTTATTATTAAAGATCATAGCAAAATCTAGAGGGACAACCCAAATGTTCAAAACCATGGCCAAGTAAACTAAGAACTAAAAGTAAAAACCAAGAAAATACTGATATAATTGATATGGTGCTTATTTTTTGCCGCATTCATTTTCTTCCAGACAGTGTTCTTCTTTTTATAAAATAATATAGCAACATCTATAATTTTATAAAGTTAGTAATTATAGTGAGCATATCATTTTTTTGTTATTGTCTTCTTGATTTAAATTTTTCTGAATTCCTAAGAGATGTATGATTGAATATATGCAATATTAATATGTTAATGGACATAGATGAAACTGTGAGTTACCATTTAGTTTTGTAAAAGGTGAAAGATTTATAATCTATAGTAAATGTATAATTTTAGAACTAATATAATTTCTTTACTTTCACGAGTGTCTAATGCTAGAGATTGTATGCAAGTTTGTAGAGAAGATAGAACTAAACTGAGTTTGAACTTAGAAAATTAGCTTGTTTGTTTGATAAAAGATATATGGTTATTAGTTAAAAATTTTAATTTCATGTATTTGACATCCCATTAGGTATATTCTGATTGGAGATAATAGAAAATGGTAATATATTTTTGAAAAATTGCTAATATATGGTGAAATTATTGACAGTTGTGTTGAGTCTTGGTTACTGGAATGAGAAATTGAAAAAGTGTTTTACTTTGACAACCAATAATGGTAGTTCAAGTAATATTGCATTTAAAGAATTGAAAAGGAAAACAAAATGCGGGAACACATTATTCTAGATAATGATGTTTCACATATTCGATTTTGTGCTCATATTTTATATTTGGTTGTGCGAGATGGTTTGGATGAAGAAATTGATATCATCACAAGAATAAGAAAAGTCGTAAGATACGTAAGTTTGGCACTTACTAGACTTTTATCATATTAGATGTGAGATGTGTGTTGAAAAAGAAAAGTTAGAGTCAAAGAAAAAACTTGTGGCGTGCTGTGCAAGATATGCCTGTACTTTAACAAGACTAAGTCAAACTGACAACCCTAAGTAAGTTGTATTGTAATCTTAGTTTGCATTTTGTACTTGTAACATTTAAAGTCTATAAAAATATCAAAGGAGCATACTTGAGTCTTTTTCTTAAAACAGTATCAAGCCTAAGAATTCTATCTGGAAGAAGATCAAGAAGATCATGCCTCGAAAGAATTATGAATAAGCTTGGAGTTGAATAAATTTGTTTTGAGAAAAATGTTCTAATTCAAGATCTCTACTAGTCACAAATTTAATTTTACAGAGAAGTCATTCGAGAACTCCTGAATAACTTATAGAGAACTCAGGAAACCTACTAGAGAACTCAGAGATATTGACAAGCCAAATTGAAGACATGAAGATTGGAGATATACACAAGTCAATTCTTCACTAGAGAACTCAGAGTTATCGACAAGTCAACATTCATTAGAGAACTCTGAGTTATCGATAAGTCAAATTTGACTAGGGAACTCTGAGTTATCGACAAATCGATAAGTCACTAGAGAACTCGGAGATATCGATAAGTCAAAGTGAATATACGAAGATTAGAGATCTCGTCAAACCAAATTCTCTTTTAAAGAACTCAGAGACCTCTACAAGTCAAATCAACTATGGAGTATTAGAGATCTCGATAAGTCAATATACTTATCGAGATGTCAATATACTTATCGAGATGTCAAGATCTCTATATGCCTAACTGGAGATCATGAGGTAAATCTCAAAGTACAAATTGCAGACCAGTTCAATATCCAAGATTAACAATCAACAAACAATCCAAACAGTAGGATTGACAAGACTACAAAAAGCACCTTGACGAGTGTGCAAGATCAAGGGTGAAGATTAACTGACAAAGGAAGATCAAAGGTAACACAATATACAAAGATATGCTAAGCCATAAATGGAAGATATACTTTTCCTAAAATGGAAATGATTAGTGACAGTTTACTAAAGTAAATAGCATCTCTTATTATACATGTGAAAACCAGCAGTTAACTAAAATAAAAAGTTAACACTGGTCCTTTGTTAGAAGTAACAATTTAGATCAGGATTTCTTGTATTCTCTCAACATTGAAGCTAAGCTCATTAACAACAAAGAGCCTAGAAATTTTGTAGCAAAACATTCCTAATTTTAATATAAAATTAAGTTTTGAAAGATTTGTGTTATTCATAGCTGCATGTTTAATTTCTGTTATAACACATCTTACTACAAGATTTGATTTACTTTGTTTCAAACCAAAATAGTTCAAGAAAAGCAAAAAAACATTTTAACAGATTCACCCCCCTCCGTGTGTAATTTATTTCCTAACAAGTGGTATCAGAGCAAAATCTGAAAGTAAACAGATTCAAGGTCTTGGAAGAATGAATACACAGAAAATCCGTAGCATCAAAATTCCTACTTTTGACAAAGCTAACTACACTCTTTGGAAAAAAGAAAATGTTGTTGTTTATCAGGATGGCCCATCCACTCTACATTCAGATTCTCAAAAATGGGCCCTTCACTCCTATGGTTAGAGTTGAGGAATCAACAGATGGTGATATGGTCATTCCAGCTCATTATGCTCCAAAAGACCCTTCTGAGTACACTGAGGCTGAAAAAGAAAAAGTATCCCTGGATATGGACTTGTAGCTAATATTGATAGAGTCACTTGACAATTATGCACTAATGGCCTTGGAGAAAGGAGGGTCATCCTCATCAAATCACAGGTACCAACTCTCACCACCATTGATTTAAATGTAAGTCAATATAAGGAAGCTGTAGAGAAGATGAGCACAGGAAATGTTTCACATTTATACAATTATGGTTGCTGCTAATGAA
Source organism: Apium graveolens (assembly GCF_009905375.1). Taxonomy (NCBI): domain Eukaryota; kingdom Viridiplantae; phylum Streptophyta; class Magnoliopsida; order Apiales; family Apiaceae; genus Apium; species Apium graveolens. The sequence continues at coordinate 142,029,605 of NC_133651.1, read as the reverse complement.
GAAGTTTGCAGACTGTGCAGACTGACAAAGATAAATGAGAAGCTTGAAAATGAGAAACAAGAAGTTGAATTATTGTTGGTAGAGCTTGAAGTTGTAAGACAAGAAAATGCATATCTGAAGAACAAGCTCAAGTGTGCAAGTGAAATTGAAGCAGTCCTAAGGGAGAAGCTGGAAAAGAATGAAGTTAAATTGAAGGCCTTCAAGAATGCATCTGAGTTAGTTGGACAATACCATGAGAAAAACAAGCCATGTGCAAATATTGCTATTGGTCTTGACTACGATGCCTTGAACAGTAAGAAGAAAAATATAGGTGACAAAGGAAAAGCAACAGAGAATGAAAATGTTCCAAAAATCCTTAAAAAGGTTGACTCACCTATGTTCAAGGCATGTGAGGTTAACTTCAGTGAAGAAGAGTTGATTATCAAGTAAGAAATTGCTGATGAAGACTATGAGAAGAAATATGCTGAAGAAACCCAATCTTCAAAAGCTAAAGAGAAGCTCATGGAAAACCAAGACTCCAAGACACCTTTCAAAGAAACCAAAACTGAAGATGCAAGAAAGAAAAACAAAAATAGAAATGGGAAAATTGGGATAAATAAAAGAAACAATTTTGCTTATGTTGCAGATGCTCCAAAAAAGAAATGTGAGAAATATGGCTCTCTGAATCACCTAACTCACCTTTGTAAAAAGTTTGTTAGCAAGCCAGCTGAAGGAGCCTGTAAATACAATGAAGCAGATACAAATGATCCCTACTCATTCTGTGACAAGTTTGATTGCATCCCTTGTAACTTGAAAGTGATGAAGAGTTGTCACAAATTGAGAGTAGAACTTAAAGTAACAAAAATTGGGTCTACAACAGATAGGAAAAATGCACAACAGTCTTTGAATTCTATTTTATCTGAAAAAACTCATTCTACTTCTGCTAAATAAGTTAACAAGAAGAAAGTGCCCAACACTGTTTGGGTTGCTAAACACACTTAAAACCCATTATGTGCAGGAAAATGAAGAAGGTCATATGGATCATTGACAGTGGGTGTTCCAGACATATGACAGGTGATAAGGCCCTGCTATCACAGTTTGAGGAGAAGGCTGACCCTTTGGTGCCCTTTGGAGACAACATCAAAGGATTCACAATGGGATATGGCAAGATTGTTTCTGAAAATGTTGTCATTGATGATGTAGCACTAGTAGCTGGTCTTGAGGTAAATCTTCTTAGTGTTATCCAATTTGCAGACAAAAGCTTTAAAGTTCTATTCAACAAAGAAGAATGCAATTTTATCTGCAAGAAAACTGGTGAAGTTGCTCTGAAAGGAGTAAGAAAAGGAAGTTTGTTTGTTGCAGACTTGAACTCAACAAATAAGGATGGTAATTGTTATTTCCACACCAAGGCATCAGAAGGACAAAGCAAGCTATGGCATAAAAAGTTGTCCCACTTGAATTTCAAGGCAATTAATACCATGGTAAAAAAGGAGCTAGTAAGAGATATGCCTAATCTAGAGTTTGCTCAAGTTGAAGTCTGTGAAGCTTGTCAGAAAGGAAAAATGAAAAGATCAAGTCACAAGTTAAAAACTGTGAATACTATAAGTGCACCATTGCAACTTATTCACATGGATATGTTTGGACAAGTAAATGTCTTATGAATTTCAAAGAACAAATATGCACTTATGATGGTGGATGATTTCTCAAGATACACTTGGGTAGAGTTCATGCAATCTAAAGATGAAACTCAACACATCATAATTGAGCACATCAAGAAAATAGAAAAATAGGCTGGAGATCATAATTGTGTGAAAAGATTGAGAAATGATAATGAAACAGAATTCAGGAATGCAACATTGAGTGAATTCTGCAAAAGCAAAGGCATTATTCAAGAATTCTCAGCTGCTAGAACACCTCAACAAAATGGAGTAGTTGAAAGGAAGAATAGAACATTAGTTGAAGCTACTAGAATAATGCTGCAAGAAGCCAAGTTGCCAATAAGTTTCTGGGAAGAGGCTGTTAACACTGCATGCTATACTCAGAACATATATCTCATTAACAAGGCACATGGCAACTCACCATACTCAATCATGTCTAAGAGAAATCCTACTGTAAAGCATCTTCATGTGTTTGGAAGCAAGTGTTACATTTTAAAAGATAACTCTGAATATGTGGAAAAATTTGACTCAAAAGTTTTTGAAGCAATTTTTCTGGGATATTCATTGGAGAGAACTGCCTACAAGGTCTATGTGATTGAGAAAAAGAAGATCATGGAAAGCACATATGTGACTTTTGATGATGACAAGTGTCTAGGCTTGGAATGCCTTGATGAAAATGAAGCTGAAGCCCTTGCATTTGAAAACCTCTACATTGATAGTGATTCTGATGGTGAAGACGAAGTAAATACACAACAGATGTTGGATAAAGAGACTACTGAACAGGAAAATTATGGGAATGGAAGCTCATCTCAAACACCTGGATTTTAGAGCATAAACTCAGGGGGGAAAGAGAAGAAGGATCTAGCAGTCATACTAATAATGAAGATAATGATGAAGGCATAAGTCAACAAACTTATACAAGGAAGTGGGATAGAAGTCACACTAGAGAAGCAATTATTGGTGAACCTACTACTAGTGTGAGGACTAGAAGTGTAACTGCTAATGAGTGCCTACATGCATGCTTTCTGTCTCAAATAGAGCCCAAGAAAACTGAAGAAGCTCTAATGGATCCTGATTGGATATCTGCAATGCAAGAGGAGCTTAATCAGTTTGAAAGAAATAAAGTTTGGTGTTAGTTCCTGCACCAAATAATAGAAGCATTATTGGAACAAAATGGGTGTTCAGGAACAAGATGGATGAAAATGGTATAGTTACCAGAAACAAGGCAAGGTTGGTTGCAAAAGGCTACTCACAAGAGGAAGGGATTGATTATGATGAAATTTTTGCTCTAGTTGCAAGACTTAAAGCAATAAGAATTTTTCTAGCATTTTCTGCACATTCAAATTTCAAAGTGTATCAAATGGATATTAAGAGTACCTTCCTAAATGATGAGCTAGAAGAAGAAGTTTATGTGCAACAGCCACCTGACTTTGAAGATCCAGAATTTTAAAACTTTGTATACACGTTACTCAAAGCGCTATTTGGACTAAAGCAGGCACCTAGAGATTGGTATGATACTTTGTCAGAATTCTTACTTAAACACGGTTTTACTAGAGGAACCATAGACATGACTCTCTTTTACAAGAAACATGGTGAAGATATGATCCTAGTTCAGATCTATATGGAAGATATCATCTTTGGTTTTATAAATGAAAAGCTTTGCCAAAGATTCTCCAAGCTTATGCAGAGTGATTATGAAATGAGTATGATGGGGGAATTAAGTTACTTTCTTGGACTACAAGTCAGTAAAAGAAGTGATGGAATCTTCATCAGCCAAACTAAGTATATTAAAGATTTATTAAAAAAGTTTGGCATGGTTGATTGTTCACCTGCACCTACATCAATGTAAACTACAACAAGTTGGATGAATATAGAAAGGGAAAAAGTGTAGATATCTCAAGCTATAGAGGGATGATTGGATCGTTGCTTTATTTAACTGCAAGTAGACCAGATATCATGTTTGCTATATATTTGTGTGCAAAATTTCAAGCCAATCGAAAAGAATCACATTTTGTGGTGCCCTCCAAACCCGGGTCAGAAATTTGGGGTCCACAACACATACACAATATATAAACCTTTATAAGAAATATTATTTGCAATGACCCTGCTTTACATAACCACGAATCGCAACAGGTTAAAGTATGAAAACAAGACGCAACCTTAACTTTTATTACAACGTACCAAATCCTAACTAATTTAACTTACAACTGATAATGAAATTATTCTTACAAACTTACTATCTCACTACCGCAATAAGCTCCTGCTAGCTCGATCCAACTCAATCTGGAATCCTAGCTCGTACATTGAACTGGGAAACAGTGCTATCAAACGTATCCTTCTTAACTGTAGAATACATAAAAAGATTCGCAAGAGTGAGCTAACTAGCTCAGCAAGTCACAATGACAATAATTGAGGTTAATCAATGATCAAACGAGATGATCTAGAGGAATCAAGTTTATTGCTAAACAATCATTAGAATTGGATATTCATCTTAAGTTTTAAAACCAAGGATAGGCTGCTGATTAGTCACACACTAACCCCGAGCAAAGCACACATCACAGCTCTAATTACTGGATCCAAGGCACACATTGGCCTAACTTGACCATTGATATGGTCTGACCACGAATCTGGTCCATAAAAAAAACTATCCAATTCTAAAGTAGTTCAATATGATAAACAATATAATTCGATAAAATAAGATCATAATCAATGATGGTTAAACACTTGAGTAAAAATGTAAGGAAACTCATGGATATCACAAGGGTATATCATGGTATGTATAAGAAACAATTTTTAGTCTGTAAAAGGATCAGGTATTAGACAAATAATGATTTTTCAAGGTATAGTTCTTTGATGTTATAAAGAATGGTTGGAGTATAAAAGTTTATGTGTTTTCAAACAATTTTGTTCCAGTGTTTGATGTTTGGTAGTTATACATTTGGGGAGTAGTATCATATTTGTGTGATTTGGTATCTGAGGATCAACAAAGGATGGTTTACAAAGAATAAAGCTTACGGCTTAAGATCAAGAAAAATCAGGGTTCAAGGGTAAATAGTTTAAAGCACTTGCAAAATAAAACATGAGTTATTTTGAATAATAACGACATGTTATGGAACAGTTCGAAAATATTTGCGATATATCTTGAATAAAAGTTCAGAAGTACTTGCCTTACAAGGCTTTACAACTATTACTGATCAATTCTGAGCCGACTCTGTCGCTCAGGCTTTAACGTCCGACCACTAGATCCCATTGGATTCGACTTTGACACTCAGGTTTTTCTGTTAAAACTCTATTGAGCTCATCGACTGACCACTAGGTTATCTTTAGTCCATTGTCCACTTTCGGTTTTCCGACTAGAACCTACAGGGTCGAAATACTTTATGTTAGATACCCAGTTATGCTTGATATATCCTCGCTAACCACCTACCCATATGATAGCATATTCCGACTCGTAATCACTCATATTATAATAACACAAACAACAATTAGGGTTCACGTTCTCGAAATCAGTTCAGTGTTCATTTTCAGAAAATACGTATACTCGTCATTGTATGAAATTAGGGTTACTGAGTTTTGGACAGAACATTTACCACAACATACAATCAAGTTCGTATAAAGTATAAGTATATATATTCACTAAACGTCCCGATAATTACCGGATAAGCTCCCGCATTTCCATAGTTGATTTCCCAGAAATCGGGCAGCGTCTCCTTTTTTTATCTGACTACCCGTCGAAACATCAATTGACGTCAAATTAATTCACAACAACTACAATGACAACCCAAATCACAATACAAATGCACGAATCCCAATCACCGATATTATTCAATTATTACTATTATTCGCATTTTATATTTTTATTCATATTAGGACTCAGAATTGGATCATCACTGTCCACCGTTGGCTCACCGAGGGCGATAAAATTCGCGGGTTCCGATACATCGGACATCCTTCGCGAATTTCATCGATTTATAATAAATTTTAACACGCAATTATCACAGAATTCATCACAAATTGATTGCAACTCAGCAATTAAAATTATTTTATTTATTTCTTAAAGCCACGTGTATACGCGTAACCAATAGAGAAGAAACCAGGCCACAATTAGAAATAATGCAAACGGCAACAGAGCAAAATAACAAAAACAGGGACAACATACGCGCCACCGACCAAGCTGCCACGCCTCGCCGGATTTCGAGAGGCGGCAACAGGACGGGGCACAACAGGCACACAACACCCAACTGAATATGCATGTATATACACATACATATACAATCAAGCAAAGAAAACGGGACTAGTGAACAAAACCAACTGGAGTTGGACAACCGTGGCGGCAGCAGTGAAGACAGAGAAAACAAGGAGGAACAGGGGAGTCACCAACCAACTCGGCGGCAACTCGCCGGAAGCCAAACGGAGAACCGCAACAGAGAAACTACGGGTGGAAAAGTAAGAAATAAAAGCGAAAGAAGAGAGATGATGGAGAGAGAAGGACGAGAGAGACGAGAGAGGCGAAGGATCGAGAGAGATCGAGAGACAAGCTATTGTGCGTGCCTGTGTTTTTATTCTTTTTTTTTTATATAACAGTATGGACGTGTAATGTGTAGGAACTGGGCAGGTGTCCTGATATGCCACGCACCCCCTTTTTTTGCTAGCAATCTCAGTCCAAGCCCCGAAATTTTGCGTTTAATGATATAATCCTGCAGATGAATATTTATCAAAATAATCCGAAAATAATTCTAAGATTCTTAAAATATTTGGAATTTAATAAAATAAGATTTTTATAATTTTTAAAGCAAATTTTAAAATGAGCAACATGCCCGCAATTCATAATTAACGAACCGAGCTGCATTTAAAACAAACTCAGAAAATCATGAAAATAATCTTAAAATATTATAAATATCCCAGAGTAAATAAAAACGCAATTTTCATAATTTTAACACAATTTCTGAAATGCCACTTATACCCGCTTTTATCAATAAAACGAAACAACACGCGAGTAAAATAAATCCCAAAAATTACTCAAATAATTTTAAAATTCTCGAAATATTCCAAACTTAAATAAATTTGAGTTTCATAATTTTTTGAAATTTTCTAGAATGAAATATGGATTTTACAAATAAAAGCAATCAGAACATCATTTAAAGATAGATAATTAATTAATAAAATATTGATTTCTCAATTTTATAAAATCTTAAAAATAATTATTGTAATTATAAAATCATAAAAACAATTTTAGAGACATTCCAAATATTTATGCAAATAAATTTGCACTAAATCCACTTTTGAAAGTGAAAACAATTCAATACGACTCCATAATTAATCCCACGGACAGCCCGATACACCATAACTCACACGTAGATAATAATCAATCAACACATAGCTGTCAAAACCAATACACATATTTTATTTATTTAATAATTTCCATAATCACATATTTAAATAATTCAAAAATAAACGAGTCGTTATATCCTTCCCCCTTAAAAAGATTTTATCCTCAGAATCTAGCCTAACTAAACAAGTGAGGATATTTGTCAAGCATATCTTACTCTAATTCCCAAGTAGACTCTTTTACTCGAGGATTTCAAACGTACTTACTATGCATATACTCTCATTTCCAAGAACTCGCCTTTAACGATCAAGAATTTTGATCGATCACTATATGCAGAACAAACTTGGACAAGACCCCATTGGCTCCTAATCAATTACTTAATTCAAATTAGATACTTATCGCTTTAACATTAACAAGCAAAACACATTATATGTACACACTATTGTGACGGTAACATCAACTCCTGAACAACTTTCTACTCAAACTTAACTAGTGTCTTTCAAGATGAAACTTGTACTAACACTACTGGTCCTATTTCTATACTCATACTCTCTCTTGATACAATTTCGCCTTCATTTTTTGTCTACTTCAAGCTGCTTCAATCAATATCTCTATGCCCTTGGTGTGCTGAATCAACTTAGAATTTGACAACTTCCTTTCCTCCATTTTATTTCAATAAAGTGGGGACCTACACTTGCGTCCACATAAGGCTTGGTAAAGTAGCATTCTAAAGCTGACATTGATGATAAATGATCATCCCATTTTTCCTTGAAATTCAATCTCTCAACATACCTTATATTTCATGAATCGCTTCCTCACTCCGACCCTTTGTTTAAGGATGATAGGCGGTGCTCATTTTCAACTTAGTATCCAAACATTTAAACATCTCTTACTCTTTTCCATTAGTTACGACTGAAAAGTAATCTCATATATTCACTTATTATCACCTTTAGGTACTTGAACTTTATATTCCACTCTTTCCAATTCGTTTACATCCAATCCTTTCTTTCTGCACAAGGCATCTGTTATCATATGGATTTATTTAGGTAGTTGTTAACGGATTAATCAGAATCTTTTATTAACCTCTGTCAAAATTTTATACTTGAAGTCTTACATATAGCTACTTTCCTTCTAATCTTTGGGAAAAATCCTTGGGCATATCACACAGACTCTCTTATTCCCTGAATAGGTGAACATGTTATCAATAAATACAATTCACTTATCTGAGTACTCTTTATATAACATGTTCCTTAATTCCTTATAGACAACTGATACACTTGTTATCTCACATAATATCACATGAGCTTGCAACTCATAACTCACTTTAATCATAATCTCTGATATATTCTCAGGTCGGATCTTAAGTTAATCCTCGAAACATAACACACTTCAGGAATTAGGTCTCGTAAGTAATTAATTCTTTGTAGGGATAACTTATTCTTATTTGTTGTTTTTTCCAACTCCCGATAATCAGTACATAATCTCATAATTTCATTCCTTTTCTCCATCAACATCACTGGTACACTTTACAATTCGCTTCTTCTAAAACCACTCCTTGGTCCGCCTTGTCCACTAGGCCTCCAATACTTCGCCTTAATTCTTTGACATGCCCAACACTTCCTAGTCCATTTTGAAATTCCCTTGTTATACCTGGTTATCACTATTTTTCTTTAAATTTCCGTATATCTTGGCATTTCTTCAATAAATTAAATACTTTATATTGTGAATTCCTTGTGGGATCTTATTTATTAGTCCTTCTACTTGTAGCATCCAAGTGCTGGAAGAAAACCTAGGAATATCGTGATCGTTCTTCTGGGTGCATATTCTTCCTCTTACTAACTGTTAACATCATGATCCATTATCTTCCCTTGACATCTCCTTATCTTTTCTTAATAATTCTTACTGAAAGGTCATACTACCCATCCTTGTTTCCTTGGTATTATATATCTGACTTTCAACTCCGACTTCTAGAATTCCATAGATAATTCTTCTGGTATAGTTTCTATGTTCGTTCTCTCCTTTTTTTCTTATCGCCTGCCTCTACATTTGCTTTTCCTCGTGAGTACATACTTCAAACTTTTATGGTCCGTATAGATCTTACACTTTTATCCATACATATCATGTTTCCCAATCTATTAAAACAAATATTACTACTGTTAGTCCCAATTATGAGTATGATACTTCTGCTTATAAGGTTTCGGTTGTCTGGGTGCATATACAATAACTTTATTGTGCTGCAGCAACATACATCCTACTCCCTTATGAGAAGCATCACTTTAAACTACCAAATTTCCTTAATACCTTCAAAGTGATAAAGTAGGTGCTATAACCATTCTTTCATTTAACCCCGCAAAACTTTCTTCACCCTTCTCCATTTCATATCAACTTCTTCCTTTTCCTGATTAGCTTTTTCAAAGGTATTGCAACTTTCAAGAAATCTTGCACAAATTTTCAATAATAATCGATCCATGGTGAAACTTCTTACCTTCGTTGATGCTTTTGGTCTTTCTTTATTCATAGTAACTTTAATTTCTACTGGATCTCCTTTGGTCTCCTCCTTACTGACTATTTATGCTTTCTACCATCAAAACTTTCACCTTGTAAATTTTCCATACAACTTCTTTCTTCTTCAACTTCCCAGCTATCATTAAATACTTGCATGATCCTTCTTTGACTTTAAGTAACTTAAATACAACTTATTCGGATCTTCCTTTAAGATTCTGTTCATCAAGTTTATATATTACTAGTATATCGGTTAATCCAAATGGCAATACTAGAATTTTATAGCAGCAATACTTAGTTTTGAAAATTATCCTTGATATGTCCATAGGTTCAATCTCCAATTGATAACGCCCAAGTCTTAAATCAATTTTTAGAAAGTACTTTGCTTCCTATGTTTGATCAAACAAATCAGAAGTTCGAGGTAACAGGTACTTACTCTTGATAGTAAACTTATTGAGCTTTCTTTACTCAACGTATACTCCCACACTTCCATTTTCTTATTAAAATTAGTATTGGTGCACCTCATGGGATACATTGGGTCTAATCGCTTCTTCTTCTAGCATCTCTTGCCTCTGCTTTGCTAACTTCCTCATTTTAACTGGTGCCATTTTAGGTAAAGCCTTGGTCACTGGCTTCGTCTCAGGTGCTAAATCAATCGCGAGCTTCATTTCTCTATTTGGAGGAAATATTGATAACTCATCTGGAAACATATCTTGAAACTCCTTAATTGCTATAAAATCTTCAAATTTTGTTTGCTTCTGACTTTTATTTATCTCATAATCACCATAATGCTCACATCTTGATCACCGTAATCACCGTTAACAAATTCTTTACCCTCCTTCTCCCTTTATACCTCATCATATTCTCATTTAACGTCTTCAGGACTATCTCTTCATCACGACGGTTTGTCTAGGCATCATGCTTAAATGATTAATCCATTCCTTAGAATAATGTCAAATCCTCTTATCTCAAATGATATTAATTCTTCACAACTTATTGCCAAAAATCTCAATTCCACCATTGGTACTTACTTATTTAACAATTACACGCTCTTAAATTTGCTAGTCCTTTAGTCATAATCTTATCAATCCAATGGGGTAAATCATCTGATCAACAATACTTTGGGGGAATAAAAAATCAAGTTGCTTCCACATCTCTCAATACTTTAATGCATAAGGTATTCACCATAATCATCCATGTCATCACGTTCGTATTCTGAATAACATATTTCACAGGAAAATCGCATATTCTCATTCTCGAAGACGTATTCCTTATTGGAGTAGATTCCCTTGATTCTTAGTGCATCCCTGACTGGGTTAGTGATTTACAATTCTCGCCATATGCCCTTGTTTACTTTCCATGCGTGAGAGGTAGATGGAACTTTGCCCTCTTGGTCCATAATACGTTGATTTCTGTTTGAAAAACTTTTGCAAAGAATGACAGTACGACGAAATAACTAGAAGGATTCACAATTTTAATAAACTTAGAGTTGAAAAGAAAGAAGAAGTAATGATTTAAATATGAATGAGACAACCACATTAGTACTTAAGATGGCCAGTCTTTCGTACCATATGACATATAACACATGATTAGGTGGCGTCCCACCCGACTCTTGGTCATCCCGACAAAGTGTCTCACCATAACACTGTTTGTCCCAATCAGAGAGCAAAACTTGAGGGGAACAATTAAATTTGAAAGGAATACAATATCCTCCTTTTTGATATCCTCATAAGGAGTTTATTAAGAAAAGAAGTTCATACATTTTTAGGAATTAAAAAGGAATATATGTTGTTTTATTGAAGACAAGAACGATACCATTGGTCACCATCCATATTTTACTTGTACTCATTTTTCGAGCTTGTTCTATCATAATGGCGTTCTTACCAGATAACCTTGAGTTTCCTCTTTTTAATTTAGAATAACCACGAATCATTCAACATAACGATCCTTTTGTTAATAGTATTCTTCTTTTTGAAAAGTCTGGAAATCTTCCCAATCCTTTTTGATCATGCCCAGGCTCCTTTTAAATCAATGAATTCTTTAAACTTTAATGGTCTCTGCAACTGGATGAATAATTACTCCGTACGCGGATTCTTTTATTAACCTTGTCAAATAATATTTGCACCTTACCATTAGGAATAATCAACTTTTTCACAATTGCGGATCACTTTATTCTCTGAATTAACAATACTAAGTCTAAAATAAGTTTCCTTCTAGGTAATCCGGGTCTTTTAACAAACAAGAAACTCAAGTAGTAACTTGACAACCAATGTTTAAAACTTATTTTATTCAAAAAGGCTTTTAGAAATTTTGTAAGGAAAAATCTTTTTCGAAAACTTGTTAAAAATTTTGAAAATCACAAATCTGGTTGTCCTTACTATATGAGTTGGTTGTTGTCTTTCCTTCTTATAACAAGGTACCAAATTAAAGAAAAGATCACATAAAGATCCATTTACTTCAATCTACCCTCTCTCCTTTATTGGGTCCATTTTCCTTAATCGATGAAAACTTCAATTATTGTTGTATGTTATTATATTCGTGGCTTCACATCAACACTTTCATACTGGTAATGCTCTCGTCATCAACTTTGCAGTCATTAAGTAGAACATGTTATCCAATAGTCAACAAGTCCACTGACGACACATCACATTGTTACTACAAATATATCACATCGTCATAACACCATTATCTAACTCCTAGGGAAGCTCCAGATCCATACTCTTCTCTAATTCTCTTTCAAAACTCCTTCTCACCTCTATTAATATCTCATGCAATTACCATTTGCTGTAGCTATCGAATCCATCCTCATAAATACTGTTTCTCCATAAGATAGGTTTTAAACTGAGGGCATAGAACATGGTGTAGAGTAAACTAAAGAGATACACTCACAGCTGAATGTCCAGTGAAACAAGAATAAACAGATGGAGGTTCTTGAATAGGTAGTCTCATATCAAGAGTTGGTGGAATAGCGTAGAATAGCTTGAAGAGGTGCAACTATCATAACAGAAGGTAATAACATTAATACTGATGAAAGAACATGTTAGTCCCTTAACAATATAGCAAGAATTTTGAACTTTTTCTTGAAATAAAAGTGTTCAACTCGATTATATATATATTTGTTTTGATTAGCACAATGCGGAATATAAACTTTAATGAATCAAAATAAGAGTAATTAAAAACAAGAGTCTTTAAAAACTTTCTGGTGGATTTAAACAATTCCACCAGAGATATATTTAATATATCGAGAGGACTCTGTGTGCAGAAATGCTCACAGCTGCTTATACAAAATAGAACTACTAAGAACACAGGAAATCCTGAAGATAGTGCTTACAAAGATTTCTCTGTGTTTGTTTCTTAGCTCTCTTAGTTGTTTTTTTATTTGCTACTCTCTTGGTTTATATATTACCAAGATTACAAAGTCAAAAGAACTGAATAAATATAAAATCTAACAGTCTTGATCTTTGCTGCTTTTTGTCCTCTATTACCCAGTTAATGGGCTTCCACAGTGTGTTTGTATCCAACTCGACGGCTGTGTGTCAGCTTTCACTGTTCAACTGATGTTTGAATCTTGATATGATCATTCGTCGACTTTCGGATCATCCGTCGATGACTTACTTGATCATCCGTCGACTGCTATTTTAAACATCCGTTGAAAGTCATTTGATCATCCGTCGAAGCTTTGTTAAGCATCCGTTGATAGCTATTTTGGCACTTGACTTCATTTCACTTATACAGAATTACAAGACATTGCTTATGTATAGTTAATCAACCTATTCTGCATATCTAGTTAAAGTCAACATGACTTATATACTACTACAGATTCTATACAAAGGTGTATACAACACTGTGCTACAAACTTATTATTACATAAGCTACTCACTCGATGGATAATAAGTTACTCATCCGTCGGGACTAAAACGAGTTATCCGTCGGGACTATAATTCTTATCCGTCGAGTGCTACATTATTTCACTAAGTAAAATTTACTTAGATGTTTTGTTTAGGTAATCATCAAGTACACAACATATTCACAACAATCTCCCCCAATTTATGTCTACTGGAATTGTAGCCATAAATTAAGAGATACTTGATGATAAAAAAACATCCTAAACATATATCTTTAAAGATAAGTAGATAAAACTGAGAGTGCTTCAATTTAAACAGGATATACAAGGTTTGGCTCACAGTCAGTTCAAGATGCTCCTCTAGCCTGAGCATATTTTTCTAGTTTCTTGAAGGTCTGGATCTTCTTCCAAGCTTTCTGTTGTTTTCTTCAATTTGATTCTGGAGCTGTCTGTGGAATTCTAATTCATCAGATTCTGAGAGATCTAACATTTCTTGTATTTCCAAGAGAGTCTCATTGCTAGAGATACTCAATTGGTCTTCTAATCTGAAGAATCTTCTCACACCCTTGTCATCCATGAATTCCATCAGCCAGTAGGGCCTTAAATGCACTCTTCTCCCTGTGTATGGGATGTTAACAGTTTTGGGTAGTGCATCTTTGGCTCTAACACTCCTTAACTCTTCAATCTTCTTCAATACTAATCTTCTTGAATTCCATCAGCCAGTAGCGCCTTAGATGCACTCTTCTCCCTATGTATGGGATGTTAACAGTTTTGGGTAGTGCATCTTTGGCTCTAACACTCCTTAGCTCTTCAATCTTCTTCAATACTAATCTTCTTGCAGTTACATTAAACCCAAAGTTTTTCTTGAAGAATGAATAGACTTTGATCAACACAGCTTGGCTTTCTTGAAGTATCATGTGAAGAGGCCACTGAATCTCTCTTCCTCCTTTGTACTTGAATACCAACCTTTCAGGTAGGTTTCTATATACATCAATTGCCCTTACCTCATCCGGCTCCTCCAGATAAAGGTTTAGGTCTGAGAATTCTTTGATGTCACACAAGTACAAGTAGTCCCCCTTGTTGATCTTGAGTTGAGCTTTGACTACTGCCTTGGATTTGAGAGGTGACAGCTTCACTTTCTTGACTGCCCTTGATTTTGTCCTTCTTGGCTTGGTGAGAATTGGCAAGTTAAAGTCAGGAATTGATAATTTATCCCACTCTATTGGCTCATCCTTTGGCACAATAGGCTCTCCATGTATGTTCCTGTAGGGGTCCACCACCCTTATGTCTTCAAATACCACATAGGGCTTTGATGCTTGAGTTTCAGCTTTAGTGGATTCCATTGGAAATTGATCTTCCAATTCCTTGTTAACAATATCCAACTTTCTTTTTGTTCTTTTAGCCAGTTCTTTCTTTCTTGGAGATTTCTTCTGTTCTTTAATCTTCTTCTTTGATTCAGTAGCTTGAGTTGGTTGAGAGGGAATTTGTTGAGAAGAGTTCACAGCCTGTAGCTTGGTCAAGATAGCAAACTGTTCTTTCTTTTGTTTAGACTTCTTTGCATCTAGAGTAGCTTGCCTCTTTTCCTGCTTCAATCTGACTTTTTATTCTTCCTTTGCATGAGCAAATTGTGGATGTCCAGCTACCACACAAATTTCCTTCCCATTTCTGAATATCTTTGCAATTCTCTTTCTTGAGGCTGAATCAGCTGGATCTTTGTAGAGGAGAATAGATCTTGACAAAAGCTTCTTTTCATCAGGCTTGGGTGTCTCATACACAGTATCCATAGGGTTCTTCAAAGATGACTTTGGATAGTTTGCCCTTGGTTTAAGAATTATCTCAGCCTTTTTAGTCTTGATGCGGGAAGATTGTCCTTTCTCCAGATAGTTCATGCTCATCTCATTCACATTGATTGGCTTGACATGAGAGTGATGGATGGCTGACTGATCTGGTTCCTTGACTAATTGAAACTTTTTCTGTATTTCCTCATCAATCTATTTCCAGTTGATCAGAGTCAACTCTTCTTTATCAGCATCTTTTAAATTTGCTGCTGCTGCATTTATAAGATCTATACCATCTGCAACTGGTGGCTTGGAGATAGTAATTAAAGGTACAATTACTTTGCTGATTTGAACTAAAATGTTCTCCCCCTCAGTTGGTCCTTTCTCCCCCTTACTTGATTCTCTCTCCCCCTTTTTGTTATCATCAAGTGGAGGAGTTAGGCCTTGTGCTTTAGCCAGTTGCATGAGAAGATTTGTCTGAGTCTGTTAATTTTGAAGAAGTAGAGCCACTGAATTCTCAATAACTTGAACTCTGGTCTCCAGCTTGGCTATCTTCTTGTCAGAATCTGATTCTCTTCTCAACCTTAGTAATAGATCATGTATGGTACCATATGGCATTATTGAATCCAGCTTCTCAGAGTTGTATGTCTTTAAGTCAGCTATCTCCTTTTTCAATTCATCCACACTGATATTCTGTCTTGAGTGTTGGATCTTCATTAAGTGCAAAGAGTCTAGATGAGCTTTAAGAATAGCCTTGATACCAGCATCTGAAGCTTCCTGAAGGGCTTGCTGAATAGCTGTTACTTGTTTTACCAATGACACCTCAAATTGTCCTGGTGTAAATTCCTTTGCCCATGCCCATTCAGGTAAACTTAACGCAGAACTTGGGCCTTCAGCTCTCCCTAAGTTCATGCTACCATTCAAAGAACTAGAGTCGTCATCATCAGAATTTACTCCAAATTCTTCAGATGGCTCTCCAGCTTGAGGAGGCATCCTGTTTACAGCAACTTTATCTCTTTGAAGAGATTCTGTGGTATGCACTAAGTGCAAAGTCTGCTCTGCCTCCATATTGCCCTGAGCAGCCAACAGTTGATAGGCTGAAACAGGGTGAGTAAAAGTGTTAGCATCCAAGGAAATGTTATCAATTACAGCTTTGTAATGTTGCTGAAATTGTCTTTCCTTTTCAGCATCATCGACAATCATTGACTCACTAGCAATGGCTGGTTCCCTCCTTATTTCTCCAGTACCTGCTTTTCTCTCATGTTCTCTCTTTTGTTGCATCAGGGTCTCACCCTGGCTCCCCACCCTCACACCCTCACCTTCACCTACTAAGGTGGGACTCCTCTCACTCACTTTTTCCAATCCTGAATGAATGGATTGCTGAGATTCACTCTTTTCCTCTCCTTTTGCCTGGGAGCAACCCAGCCTCTCACTCAATGCACTCTCCTCTCTCAATCCTAAGAGTGATTGTATTACCACCAAATCTTCTGCACTTGAAATTATTGAAGTTTGAAGTTGTGCAGAGACACTCGACGGATAAGTGATATCCGTCGGGTGAGTGGTAAAGCTATCCGACGGATAACTGCTGTTAAGCTTATCCGTCGGGATACAATCACTACTCGACGGATGAGCAATATCCATCGAGAGAATGGAAATGAATGAGGTGGGAAGAGAAACTATTGTTGACTCTGTGTTGATTGAAGTTATTTGAGGCACAGATGTCACAATAGAATCAGAAAGAATTGGCAAGTGAGCCAACAAATCATCTAAAAGATGATGCCCACTTGCACTGGATTTTGGCTTCCCCAACAGGGTTAAAGAAGGTGAATCAGGAATTGAAGTGTTTATCATGTCCACTTCCAGTGAGTTGGTTGGTGAGTATTGTGTTTCAGTAGCTTCTATAATGAGAGATTTTGGCTGTGACTCCACATTTATTGGAGCCACATCAATCTGAATTTGAGAAGGTGCAGGGACTGTGTCTTTAGCACCAGTTTGCACTAATTGTGTGCCCTGTGCATCCCCAGTTGTTTTGGATTTCTTCTTTCTAGTGTAAGTTTGGTGTGAGCTTGTGTCCCTAACCCTCTTGGCCTGTGCTCTTGGATGAGAGCTTTGTTCAATAGCCACATCCTTTTGGGAGGATGCAGCTAGAAGTGAGCTTCTGTCCTTTTTAAGCACTGCAGTTTGTTGGGAAACTGCAGTATGGCTAGGCTGGGATTCACTCATCTCTCCAACCTTATCCTTGGGGTTTCTTTGATGTTCACCCATTCCCTCACCTATCTTAC
Organism: Apium graveolens; assembly: GCF_009905375.1. Classification (NCBI taxonomy): domain Eukaryota; kingdom Viridiplantae; phylum Streptophyta; class Magnoliopsida; order Apiales; family Apiaceae; genus Apium; species Apium graveolens. The sequence goes on along the minus strand of NC_133651.1, from coordinate 142,012,233 downwards.
CCTCCTTCACACTCCCCTCTTTGGCTTTGGTAGATTTTTCAACTGGTACCTTTTGAGAGATACCAGAGGGAGTTTTCTTTGATTTGGATTTGGGAATTGCAGTTGTTTTGGCAGCTTTGGCAGGCAACTGTTTGGTCATTTTCACAGTTGCCATAGCTATGCCTGAAGTCAAAGAAATAGAAGAGATTGGAATAGTTGAGGGTATGGATAAACTTACCTTACTTACCTGAGGTGTCAGCATTACAGGAAAATAGAACATTGGCACATCCTTGTGATGGTTGGCTCTGTTCAAGTCTGCAATGATTCTTCTCTCTTGAACCCAACAAGCTAATTTGTTGTTTGGGTTCTCAAGTTCAATCTCTTGACAAAGATGGTTAGCCAAAAGCATAAAAAATCTAGCATAGTAAATATTCTTTCCTCTTTTGGCTAAATCACCTAATTTAAAACCTAACTCATACACAACAAGGTCACTGAAATTATAATATTTGTCTGTAACTAGCATGTATAGCATGTTAAGCATGTAAATGTTCAAAGAATCAAAATTACTAATTTTTCCAGAAAAGACTTTAGTTACTACATCACACAAGTAACTCCATTCCTTCCTAAGACCTAGTCTTCTAATTTCACTTAGTTTTGCAGTAGGATGTGCATAATGAATGGAATTAAGCATATTGACAATATCAGTGTCAGTGTGTGGTGCAGTTACATTATCATCAGGAATCTTGAAACATGCTTTTATTACATCACTATTGATACAGAAATCATTACCTTTGATGGTCAGAGTGATGGTTTTGTCAGTAGAGTTGTAGATTGCTGTTGTCCACATTTCCTCAACAACTTCACAATAGATTGTGGGTGATTCCAGCATAGCAAAACTTAACTTGCAGTTCTTCACGAAGTCCATTATCTTATGATAGTCTTCAGATTGCTGAATCCCCTTATTGACCAAGGCAGTGAAGTTGTTCTTCTCATAGATGAACCCAGTCTGTGACATGATCTTTACTACGGGTGCCATTGTTAGAGAAGAAAAGCTTGAAAGAGAATGAAATAACACAGTTGAATTTGAGAATGATAAAAGAAAATGATTAGAATGATATAGGCTTTTATACTTTGCTCAAAATCAACGGATAAAAATAATAAAGAGAAGTAAATTACCCAATAGAAATTTCCTAAAATGACCATTTTAAAATAAACTTTAAAAATTCCACCCATTATCCGTCGTGTAATGCTTATAAACTGTAAGTATACTCGATGGATAATGTTCAGGGAATTAACGGTTAAGATTTAGACACTTCGACGGATGAGGATAAAATGTTATCCGTCGAGCTTTAAAATATTCCAGAAAAGTAATTGATTTTTATTTACAATTTGTATATCGACGGATGACTCAACCCGATGGATAATGGTCATCCGTCGAGAGACAAATTTTGACTCAGCCAAAATTTCATCCAAGACTAAAAATCAACTAAATTTCTGGCTTCTTTTCAACTTGTAAGAATAATTCAGATAAATTCAAGAGTAATTAAGCATACCTAACTCACTTACCAACCTAGAAAAGGTGGATTCATCCAGTGGCTTGGTAAAAATATCTGCAAGTTGCTTCTCACTTGGAACAAAATGTAACTCTACAGTACCATTCATTACATGTTCCCTTATGAAATGGTACTTGATGTCTATATGCTTTGTCCTTGAATGTTGCACTGGATTTTCAGTGATGGCAATTGCACTTGTGTTGTCACAGAAAATAGGAATCCTTTCAACTTGCAAACCATAGTCTAGCAATTGATTTTTCATCCATAAAATCTGTGCACAGCAACTGCCAGCAGCAATATATTCAGCTTTAGCTATAGAAGTAGAAAATGAATTTTGCTTTTTACTGAACCAGGACACAAGCTTGTCTCCTAAAAATTGACAGGTTCCTGTTGTGCTTTTTCTATCAATTCTGCAACCTGCATAATCTGCATCTGAATAACCAGTTAGATCAAAACCAGAATCTCTAGGATACCAAATGCCAAGGTTTGGTGTTTCTTTGAGATATTTGAAAATTCTTTTAATAGCTATCAAATGAGACTCTCTAGGATCAGCCTGAAATCTAGCACACAAACATGTAGCAAACATTATATCTGGCCTACTGGCTGTTAAGTACAGAAGTGAGCCAACCATGCCTCTATAACTTGAAATATCCACAGACTTTTCAGTAGTGTTTAGTTCAAGCTTAGTTGCAGTGGCCATGGGAGTTTTTGCAGATGTGCAATCCATTAGATTAAACTTCTTTAAAAGATCAAAAATATATTTAGTTTGACTAATGAATATTCCATCACTAACTTGCTTAATTTGTAAACCAAGAAAGTAAGTTAGTTCTCCCATCATACTCATTTCATACTTGCTTTGCATCAGTTTGGAAAACTTTTTACAAAGTTTCTCATCTGTAGAGCCAAAAATAATATCATCTACATAAATTTGAACAAGTATGTTAGAGCCATTCACATTTCTGAAAAATAAAGTTTTATCTACAGTACCTCTTGTGAAGTGACTTTCCAAAAGGAACTTTGATAAAGTGTCATACCAGGCCCTAGGTGCTTGCTTCAGTCCATAAAGTGCTTTCAGTAGATAATAGACATACTCTGGGAAATTTGGATCTTCAAAGCCAGGAGGTTGACTTACATACACTTCTTCCTCCAAATCTCCATTCAGAAAGGCACTTTTGACATCTATTTGATAGACTTTGAAATTGGCATGGGCTGCATAGGCTAAGAAGATTCTGATGGCTTCAAGTCTTACAACAGGAGCAAATGTTTCATCAAAATCTATCCCTTCTTGCTGACAATAGCCTTTAGCAACCAATCTTGCTTTGTTCCTTACTACTATGCCATTTTCATCCATCTTGTTTCTGAATACCCATTTGGTGTCTATTGGATTCTTTCCTTTAGGCTTGGGTACCAGCTTCCATACTTTATTCCTTTCAAATTGGTTTAGCTCCTCTTGCATAGCTAAAATCCAATCAGGATCTAATAAGGCTTCTTCTACCTTCTTTGGTTCTTCCTTAGACAGGAAGCTGCTGTATAGACATTCTCCTTGAGTTGCTCTCCTGGTTTGAACTCTGGAAGAAACATCATCAATAATCAGTTCAAAGGGGTGATCTTTTGTCCATTTTCTTGGTTGAGGTAGATTAGCCCTAGATGAAGAGACCTCAATGTTGTCTTGATGTGTGATTGAGTTTTGATTGCTAGAAACTCCCCCTGAGTTTGTGGATCTTTGATTTGAGATTGTGGTGCTTTCTATGGGTGATCTGCCTTGACTTCCTGCTCCTTTTGATAACCCGACGGATGGTGAATGTTGAGTATCGACGGATGAGGCAGGTTGTCTTCCGACGGATAATACAGATTGCCTTCCGACGGATGAAGCATTATGTAACTCGACGGATGTTGAGTTTTGTGCTTCATTTGTAGTAGATTTGTCTGCATTATCCTTAGACACTTTTTCTTGATCACTCTCATCATCACTTTCATCACTGACCATCTCAACATTGTCGAATTTGAGGCTCTCATGGTAATCTCCATCTTTTAGTCCTTCAATCTTTTTATCATCAAACACTACATGTATAGATTCAATAACAATGTTGGTTCTTAGATTGTAGACTCTATATGCTTTACCAACAGCATATCCAACAAAAATTCCTTCATCTGCTTTAACATCAAACTTCCCATTTTGATCCGTTTCATTTCTCAGAATATAGCATTTACAGCCAAAGACATGAAGAAAGTTCAGAGTTGGCTTCTTGTTTTTGAACAATTGATAAGGTGTCTTGCAATTTGCTTGATTAATCAGAGAGATGTTCTGAGTGTAGCATGCAGTGTTGACAGCTTCAGCCCAGAAATATGTTGGTAATTTTGATTCTTCAAGCATTGTCCTTGCAGCTTCAATAAGAGATCTATTATTTCTTTCCACTACTCCATTCTGTTGTGGAGTCCTTGCTGCGGAAAACTCATGCAAGATCCCATTTTCCTCACAGAATGCTCTCATGACATAGTTCTTGAACTCAGTTCCATTGTCACTCCTGATTCTTCTAACTTTGAAATCAGGATGATTGTTAACTTTCCTTATGTGATTGATGATGATTTCACTAGCTTCATCTTTGGACTTTAGAAAATAGGTCCAAGAGAACTTTGAGAAATCATCTACAATTACTAGGCAAAATCTTTTCTTTGAGATTGACAATACATTGACTGGTCCAAACAAATCCATGTGAAGCAGTTGCAGAGGTTCTTCAATTGCTGAATCAAGTTTCTTCCTGAAAGATGCTTTAATTTGCTTCCCTTTTTGGCAGGCATCACACAGTCCATCCTTTGTAAACTCCACCAGAGGAATGCCTCTAACCAGCTCTTTCTTTACCAGCTCATTCATGGTCTTGAAGTTCAAATGGGATAGCTTCTTGTGCCATAGCCAACTTTCATCTTGACTTGCTTTACTGAGAAGACAAGTTACAGATTCTGCTTTAGTTGAGTTAAAGTCAGCTAGATACACATTTCCTCTTCTCACACCAGTGAGAACCACTTTGTTGTTTTGATTATTAATCACAACACAGGTTTCTTTGTTGAAGGTTACTGAGTTGCCTCTATCACAAAGCTGGCTGATACTCAACAGATTGTGTTTGAGACCATCCACTAAGGCAACCTCTTCAATGATGACATTGTCCTTTGAAATCAAGCCATATCCCACAGTATAACCTTTGTTGTCATCTCCAAAAGTGATACTTGGGCCAGCTCTCTCTTCAAACTCTGTGAGCAGGGTAGAATCACCAGTCATGTGCCTTGAACAACCACTATCCAAGTACCAAAGATTCCTTCTGTTTCCCTGCACACATCAAAATCAAATCAAGTTGATTTTGGTACCCAAGTTTCCTTGGGTCCTGCCTTAGCTTTCTTCTTCTGTTTCTTAGGTCTTAACTCATTTGACTTAGGAATTTTAGATTCTTCCTTAGTCATTTGGGTTGGGACTTTGAAACCACTAGATGCAACATAATTATTATGCATGCTATGGCTAACAGGAAATGGCATGCTTGGTGCAAACATGTTATTCCAGTAAGGCATGCTAAATGGCATTTGAGGCATATTGTATGCAGCATAATATGGATTAGGTGCAAATGACATATTAGCAAACTGTGCATTCATGTTCTGTGTAGGCATAGCATTAACAGGCATAGGAGGCATGACATTCATGTTAGAGAATTGAGGCTGAACAGACATGGGAGTAGGCATGGCAGATTTGCAATTAACAGACAAATGATTTACACTACCACATTTGACATAGATTTTTCTAGGAGCATATTTGTCAGGTGTGTAGTTATTATGTTTGTCAATCCCTACTTTACCATTCCTATTGTTTTTCCTTTTAGTCTCTGTTTTTACCTCTATCTTCTCAAGTCTGTCACTCAACTGTTTGACAGTCATGTGACCAACATTAGCCTTCTTCCCTTTCGTGGCTTGACTTGACTCCCCTGAAACAAAGTTCTTGGAAACAGACCCATACTTTTTATTTAGCTTGGTTAATTTGGCTTTGCTAATGGGTTTGCTCACAGCCGACGGATGAGGATTTTTATCATTCGATGGATAACACATTTTGTTATTCGACGGATAGTCCTCATCATCCGTCGAGACATCTGTCAGCAATCCATCTACCAAAATAGGTTCTAGTTTCTCCTTATTCTTTTTCCAGGCTTCATCACAAAAAGGACTCAATTCCTTGAACCTTGGTGATTTGAGCATGAACATCTCTGGATGTTTTCCATGCTTTAATCACCTCCTGTTCACGATTAAGCTGTTTCTTTAAAATTTCTTCCTTTTTCAAGGACTCAGTTAATTCCTCCTTAGCAATTCTACACTCAATTTTTAGTTTCTCAAACTCAACAAACTGAGACTCAAGCACATTATTCCTCTCACTCAAAAACAAGTTGTTTTCTTTAATTTTAGCATTTTCTTTAGTGAGGGACTTAAGTGTAACACGCAAATGATACAATTCTGTAGACATGTCATTTATTGCATCATTACACTCAGCTTTAGATAAATGTGCAAGGTTTGTAGTAATTACCTGATTGCTTGAGGAACTTGTCTTTGTTTCATCAGATTTGGCCATGAGGGCTAGATTGACATAGCTGACATCCTCATCTTCATCCAAACCATCAGCTGCCCAGTCATTCTCTTGTGTAATAAAAGCCCTTTCCTTCTGTTTGAGTAGATCAAAGTATTTTTGCTTATAATCCACAGACTCAAATCTCTTCTTACTGGAATCTGACTTTCTACACTCATTTGCAAAATGCCCTGCCAAGCCACATTTGAAACACTTGAATTTTGACTTTTCCACCATGTTTCTATTTGGCTTGGCAGCTCTAAAGTTCTTCTTGAACTTGAGCTTGGAAAATCTTCTTGAAAGGAATGCTAGGTGCTCATCAATGTCCTCCATGTCATCTTGACTCAAAGAATCTTCACTTTCTGCAGCTAGCCCTTTACCCTTGCTTTCACAGGCCTTTGAAGTTGATTCCACAACTTCCATCTTCACTTCCTTCTCCTTTTCCAGTTCAGCCACTAGTGCAATGGATCCTCATTTCTTCTTTCCTCTCTCCATTCTTTCATCCTTCTCTATTTCAAGCTCATAGGTCTTCAGAATGCCATACAGTCTCTCCAAAGTAAACTCCTTATAATCTTGAGAGTTTCTCAATGAGACTGTCATTGGTTTCCATTCCTTTGGAAGAGATCTGAGAAATTTCAGATTGGAGTCTTTAGTCTGATAGACTCTTCCATGCAATTTAAGAGCATTTAGTAACTTTTGGAATCTACTAAAAATGTCAGTGAGTGACTCACTTTCTTCATCGTGAAAATGCTCATATTGCTGAATTAGGAGCTGCATTTTATTTTCTCTTACTTGCTCAGTACCATCACAGATTATCTGTATTGTGTCCCAAACTTCCTTGGCAGTCTTGCAGTTGATGATGTTATCAAACATATATGCATCAACACCATTGAACAGAATGTTCATGGCCTTTTTATCTTTCCTGACTTATTCAAGATCAGGTTCAGACCATTCATGCCTTGGCTTTGGAACAGATGGTTCATTTCCTGTTGCAGCTCTCATTGGAACATGAGGGCCTCTTTCTATGCAGTCTACATAGGCCTCATCTTGTGAAAGCATATGAAGATGCATCTTTACCTTCCAATGATGGTAATTATCTTTATCAAGAAAAGGAATCTTGACTCCAACATCTTTCTTGTTCATCTTGCTGTATTGTTTTGATCTTTAAACTCTTTGTAGATTAAGAGCTTGCTCTGATACCAATTGTTAGTCCCTTAACAATATAGCAAGAATTACAGAAGGGGGGTTGAATGGAATTCTTGAACTTTTTCTTGAAATAAAAGTGTTCAACTCGATTATATATATTTGTTTTGATTAGCACAATGCGGAATATAAACTTTAATGAATCAAAACAAGAGTAATTAAAAACATGAGTCTTTACAAACTTTCTGGTGGATTTAAACAATTCCACCAGAGATATATTTAATATATCGAGAGGACTCTGTGTGCAGAAATGCTCACAGCTGCTTATACAAAATAGAACTACTAAGAACACAGGAAATGCTAAAGATAGTGCTTACAAAGATTTCTCTGTGTTTGTTTCTTAGCTCTCTTAGTTGTTTTTTTTATTTGCTACTCTCTTGGTTTATATATTACCAAGATTACAAAGTCAAAAGAACTGAATAAATATAAAATCTAACAGTCTTGATCTTTGCTGCTTTTTGTCCTCTATTACCCAGTTAATGGGCTTCCACAGTGTGTTTGTATCCAACTCGACGGCTGTGTGTCAGCTTTCAATGTTCAACTGATGTTTGAATCTTGATATGATCATCCGTCGACTTTCAGATCATCTGTCGATGACTTACTTGATCGTCCGTCGACTGCTATTTTAAACATCCGTTGAAAGTCATTTGATCATCCGTCGAAGCTTTGTTAAGCATCCGTTGATAGCTATTTTGGCACTTGACTTTATTTCACTTATACAGAATTACAAGACATTGCTTATGTACAGTTAATCAACCTATTCTGCATATCTAGTTAAAGTCAACATGACTTATATACTACTACAGATTCTATATAAAGGTGCATACAACACTGTGCTACAAACTTATTATTACATAAGCTACTCACTCGATGGATAATAAGTTACTCATCCGTCGGGACTAAAAAGAGTTATCCGTCGGGACTATAATTCTTATCCGTCGAGTGCTACATTATTTCACTAAGTAAAATTTACTTAGATGTTTTGTTTAGGTAATCATCAAGTACACAACATATTCCCAACAGAACAAGGTGCGAATCAAATCTAGGAAAAGATGACGATCCTCGAACGGAAAGCTCCAAACGATCAGATGATGCATGGAAATCAGGATCTGCCACTGCCGTTGTCTGGAAATCACGTCGCTAGTTAAAATCCCGAATCGCAATATGAACTGTACCAGAGACCTATTATACAATTGCACTCAACCTCACAATGTCTTATCTTTCTATTTCCTATTCCTAATCCTAACCCTCTACCCAATCCCGACAATCTAGGCTTGTTTCAGTGACTTATAATCTGTAGCTCTGATACCAACCTGTGGCGCCCTCCAAACCCGGGTCAGAAGTTTGGGGTCCACAACACATACACAATATATAAACCTGTATAAGAAATATTATTTGCAATGATCCTGCTTTATATAACCACGGATCGCAACAAATTAAAGTATGAAAACAAGCTGCAACCTTAACTTTTATTACAACGTACCAAATCCCAACTAATTTAACTTACAACTGATAATGAAATTATTCTTACAAACTTACTATCTCACTACCACAATAAGCTCCTGATAGCTCGATCCAACTCAATCTGGAATCCTAGCTCGTACATTGAACTGGGAAACCATGCTATCAAACATATCCTTCTTAACTGTAGAATACATAAAATGATTCGCAAGAGTGAGCTAACTAGCTCAGTAAGTCACAATGACAATAAGTGAGGTTAATCAATGATCAAACGAGATGATCCAGAGGAATCAAGTTTATTGCTAAACAATCATTAGAATTGGATATTCATCTTAAGTTTTAAAACCAAGGTTAGGTTGCTGATCAGTCACGCACAAACCCCGAGCAAAGCACACAGCACAGCTCTAATTACTGGATCCAAGGCACATATTGGCCTAACTTGACCATTGATATGGTCTGACCACGAATCTGGTCCATAAAAAAAACTATCCAATTCTAAAGCAGTTCAATATGATAAACAACATAATTCGATAAAACAAGATCATAATCATTGATGGTTAAACACTTAAGTAAAAATGTAAGGAAACTCATGGATATCACAAGGGTATATCAGGGTATGTATAAGAAACAATTTTCAGTCTGTAAAAGGATCAGGTATTAGACAAATAATGATTTTTTAAGGTATAGTTATTTGATGTTATAAAGAATGGTTGGAGTATAAAAGTTTCTGTGTTTTCAAACATTTTTGTTCCAGTGTTTGATGTTTGGTAGTTATACATTTGGGGAGTAGTATCATATTTGTGTGATTTGGTATCTGAGGATCAACAAAGGATGGTTTACAAAGAATAAGGCTTACGACTTAAAATCAAGAAAACTCAGGGTTCAAGGGTAAATAGTTTAAAGCACTTGTAATATAAAACATGAGTTATTTTGAATAATGACGACATGTTATGAAACAGTTCGAAAATATTTGCGATATATCTTGAAGAAAAGTTCAGAAGTACTTGCCTTATAGGGCTTTACAACTATTACTGATCAATTCTGAGCCGACTCTGTCGCTCAGGCTTTAACGTCCAACCACTAGATCCCATTGGATTCGACTTTGACACTCAGGTTTTTCTGTTGAAATTCTACTGAGCTCGTCGACTGACCACTAGGTTATCTTTAGTCCATTGTCCACTTTCGGTTTTCCGACTAGAACCTACAGGGTTGAAATACTTTATGTTAGACACCCAGTTATGCTTTACATATCCTCGCTAACCACCTACCCATACGATAGTATATTCCGAATTGTAATCAGTCATATTATAATAACATAAACAATAATTATGGTTCACGTTCTCGAAATCGGTTCAGTGTTTATTTTCAGAAAATACGTATACTCGTCATTGTATGAATTTAGGGTTACTGAGTTTTGGACAAAACATTTACCACACCATACAATCAAGTTCGTATAAAGTATAAGTATATATATTCACTCAACGTCCCGATAATTACCGGATACACTCCTGCATTTCCATAGTTAATTTCCCGGAAATCGGGCAGCATCTCCTTTGTTTATCGGATTACCCGCCGAAACATCAATCGACGTCAAATCAATTCACAACAACTACAATGACAACCCAAATCACAATCCAAATGCACGAATCCCAATCACCGATATTATTTTATTATTACTATTATCGTATTTTATATTTTTATTCGTATTAGGACTCAGAATTGGATCATCACTGTCCACCGTTGGCTCGCCGAGGCTCATCGCCGACGGCGATAAAATTCGCGGGTTCCGATATATCGGACATCCTTCGCGAATTTCATCGATTTAAAATAAATTTTAACACGCAATTATCATAGAATTCATCATAAATTGATTGCAACTCAGCAATTAAAATTATTTTATTTATTTCTTAAAGCCACGTGCACACGCGTAACCAATAAAGAAGAAACCAGGCCACAATCAGAAACAATGCAAACGACAACAAAGCAAAATAACAAGAACAGGGACAACACACGCGCCACCGACCAAGCCGCCACGCCTCGCCGGATTCCTAGAGGCGGCAACAGGATGGGGCACAGCAGGCACACCACACCCAACTGAATACGCATGTATATACACATACATATATAATCAAGCAAAGAAAACGGGACTAGTGAACAAAACCAACCGGAGTTGGACAGCTGTGGCGGCAGCAGTGAAGACAGAGAAAACAAGGAGGAACATGGGAGTCACCAAGCTACTCGGCGGTAACTCGCCAAAAACCAAACGGAGAACCGTAACAGAGAAACTACGGGTGGAAGGGAAAGAAAGAAAAGAGGGAGAAGAAAGATGATGGAGAGAGAAGGATGAGAGAGACGAGAGAGGCGAAGGATCGAGAGAGATCGAGAGATAAGCTATTGTGCTTGCCTGTGTTTTTGTTCTTTTTTTTTTAATATAACAGTATGGACGTGTAATGTGTAGGAACAGGGTAGGTGTCCTGATATGCCACACACCCTCTTTTTTTTGCTAGCAATCTCAGTCCAAGCCCCGAAATTTTGCGTTTTATGATATAATCCTGCAGATGAATATTTATCAAAATAATCTGAAAATAATTCTAAGATTCTTAAAATATTTGGAATTTAATAAAATAAGATTTTAATAATTTGTAAAGCAAATTTTCAAATGCGCATCATGCCCGCAATTCATAATTAACGAATCGAGCTGCATTTAAAACAAACCCAGAAAATCAAGAAAATAATTATAAAATGTTATAAATATCCCGAAGTAAATGAAAACCCAATTTTCGTAATTTTAACACAATTTCTGAAATGCCACTCATACCCGCTTTTATCAATAAAACGAAACAACACGCGAGTAAAATAAATCCCAAAAATTACTAAAATAATTTTAAAATTCTTGGAATATTCCAAACTTCAATAAATATGAGTTTCATAATTTTTGAAAAATTCTAGAATTAAATATGGATTTTATAAATAAAAGCAATCTGAACATCATTTAAAGACAAATAATTAATAAAATATTGATTTCTCAATTTTATGAAATCCTAAAAATAATTATTGTAATTATGAAACCATAAAAACAATTTTAGAGACATTCCAAATATTTATGTAAATAAATTTACACTAAATCCACTTTTGAAAGTGAAAACAATTCAATACGACTCCATAATTAATCCCACGGACAGCCCGGTACACCATAACTCACACGTAGATAATAATCAAAAACACATAGCGGTCAAAACCAATAAACATATTTTATTTATTTAATAATTTCCATAATCACATATTTAAATAATTTAAAAATACACGAGTCCTTATACATTTGATGGCTGTAAAGAGGATTTTCTAATACTTAAAGGGGACTCCAAACTTGGGATTATGGTATACTAAGGGAACTGGATTTGAAGCTGTTGGCTACACAGATGCAGATTTTGCTGGATGCAGGGTTGACAAGCGGCTCTGCTGCAATGGATGGCATAGGGTCCGTAGTACCCGAAGCACTGGAGAGTATTAGTGAAAGCTGTCAATTTCTTGGACAAAGACTTGTATTATGGTATAGCAAGAAACAACAATATGTATCAATTTCTATAACAGAGGCTGAATACATAGCTGTAGAAAGTTGTTGTGCTCAAGTGCTTTGGATTAGAAATCAGCTAATGGATTATGGCCTAGTGTTACACAAAATTCCTATTATGTGTGACAATACTAGTGCTATATCTATAGTAGTTAATCCAATTAATCATTCTAGAACAAAGCACATTGATGTAAGGTACCATTTTATTAGAGAATATGCTACAAATGGTACAATTGAGCTCATTTTTGTTTCAACAGAAAAGCAGTTAGCTGACATTTTTACTAAACCTTTGGATGAAGAAACTTTCACTAGACTTGTAAGTGAAATTGGAATGCTTAACTCTTCATCCTAAGGCAAGAACTCGGCTAATATGTTGCAGCAGATTAATTTCCAGCTAATCTTAATTAATTTGATTTAATTAGAAATTAATTTCTAGTTAATCTCTGCATATTTATTTTTCAAAAACAAATATTAAACTTGGAAATTTTCAAATTCTAAGTAAACTGCTTAGCTGTTAATTAACATCAGTAATATGTAAACTTAACATAACGCAGACTTAAACTGTTCTAAAGTATATAGAGAACTGAGTTCTTGATAAGTCTAATTGACTTATCGATAGGTCATTTTAAGACTTCTCGAATGAGTTCTCGATAAGTCAATTTATGTACTTCTCGAGTGACTTCTCGATAAGCTTTATTATGACTTATCGATAAGTCATTGTAGAGTTCTCTACAAGTGTTAACTTATAGAGTTATCTACAAGAATTATTTTTAGACTTATCAATAACTCAAAACTAAAATATTTTAGTCTGATAAATTATTGGTAAAATACTTTTGGCATATTTATTCTGATTTTATTTTGAATTTATTCAAATAAAAATTAGAATAAAATTCAGTCCATTTTGGAATAAAAATTTATGTGACATCTTGATAAGCTTATTTTTTTTTTTGGTTCTCTATAAGAATAAATAAAATGACTCATCGATATGTGTTTCATTTCTTAAAATGTTTTCTCGATAGACTAATTCCAAACATGTATTTTTGAGTTCTCGACAAACCATTTTCTTTTACAATAAATACTCAGACATCTCGATACATATACATACTTACAACTTTCAAGATCTCAAGTGACCTAGCTTTTCAATCTAAAATCGTTTTCTCTCTCGTTTTTACTCCTTTCTCACTAATTTTTTTTACCCATTCACTCCCACTAATCAATAATGGCACTCAATCTTGTTAGAGCTACTATTCAAGAGAAAGAAACAAATTACCTAGCTTTTACTGATGCTAACCAAACTCCTAATAGTTTCAAGGGGTTTGTGAAAATTTTGTCCGAATCTTACCTTGCAGGAGCTTTAACTGCTAACCCAGTGTTGTATTTGGATATTCTGCATGAGTTTTGGACAACTACAGTAGTAAAGACTGATATGAATGATAACTCTCTCTCTATGGTGGTAACTTGCACAATGGAGGCCAACCAATAGAGTTCAATGAGCAAGATGTGAATAGAGCTTTGGGGCTACCAACTACAAACTTGGTGGAGGTGCTAACTCTTGATGAATCGAATGAGTTTATGGACTTCATCAACTATGGTGGAAGAATCAAGTTGTCAAGCTTGAACAAGACTAACTTAAGGAAGAAATGGTCCTTTGTGTTTGATTCTGTGGTGAGGGCCTTCACATGGAGGAAGACAGGGTATGATAACATTTCAAGTGTGGTGCAGAAGCTGGTGTACTCAATAGCCCACAAAAGACACTTAAATGTTGGTCTATTGATCCTGGAAGAACTTGCAACCAGGTTGACCATGCCCCTATCTGCTAGAGGTAATGAAATATTCTTTTCTAGATTCATTATGTCTACTTTAAATCATAAAGTCACAGACATACACTTGTTGAATGGTATAGATAGAACTAAAATTGGCATTTGTAAGCAAGTGTCTAAAATAATATTTGGTTCACTTACTACAAAGAACAAGGTAAATGTAAGTCTGAAAATCACTTCATATATGATGGAGAGATTTAGGACTTATCTTTACCCAATGCCATACATGAGATCTAATGTACAGCCTAGCATAATTATGGTCCCTGAACCTGTGGAAGTACAAACACAGGAACATTCATAGGGACCTTCCCAAGCTGAAACCATTTCTTCAATACCTTTAGTAGCTAGGAAACCAATAATCTCATCTTCTCAAAAGGATGAGGTTAGTAAAAGGAAGAGAAAGGAGGTGACCCTAACAATTATGAATGAGAGTGGTGAGAATCAAACAGAAGTAGAGTCACCCCTGGTCAAAAGATCAAAGAAGAGTAAGAAATCTGAGCTGACCATTCAAACTACCTCTGTGTCCTCCCAAAAGGATGCAATTGTAAATATGGGGATTAAACAGACTCTAGATACATCCTCTCAACAGGGTGTGGTATTGAAAAGAGCATTCACCCCAATGCATCCTGTACAGAGTCTACACAACCATCCAAGTGTATGGTAGAAGAAATAAGGATGGCACACACAGTGAGGGCACATCTTTTGAAGCTCCCTCATCCATTCAGGGGGAGCTGCTAACACTCACTTCTAAACAACAACTTCTAATCTCACAAATTTCTTCTTTACCTACAACACTTGAATCCAATTCTCAAGTGCAAGCTAAATCAAGTGACTTGGTTCAAGAAACTTTGTTCACCACCTAGACACTCCAATCAGATAGTGAGAGGCTACTAGCTGGGGTAGACCTTGATGACACCATCAAAACCATGGTAGATTCATCAGTTTTTACTAAAGAACCTGTGGATGTTACAAATGCACCTTCATTTACAAATCAGTCTTCACAGACTGTAAGGTTTGAGGGTAGTACTCCTGAGGGTGAGCTATCTAAATTCTCTCTGATTCAATTGAAGGTTCCTCATGTAGGAACAACTCCCCTCAAAACCCTAGCAGAAATTGCTTTAGTAGTTGATGTTAGGAGTACAATTTCCAATGACCCTGCTATGGGAGAGGCAAGTTTATCACATTCAAGTGACAGTGCTTTGCAAGAAGCACAAGGGTTTGAGGCCGGTTAACATGACAATAACCCAGTCAAATTCCCTCCAATTCCATTGGAGGTTCCCACTACAAGTGGATAACAACACACTGTCATAAATACAGAGCAATCTGTGAGTAAAACTTTGACTTCAGTCATAGGTGAAACTGATCCCTCAACAGCTCAACCCTCAACCTCACAACCTCAACAACCACACATTTTATCTCAATGGTTGTAAGAATCTGGCTCTCAACCTACATCTGTAGATGATCTTCTAGTTGAGCAGATTTCTGGACTAGCAAATATCTCACAGCATCTACTCAATTCTGATATGAGCAATCAAGACTATCAAGCCATCATGCTCACATACAATGAAGATGTTGAAAAATAGAAGGAGAAGATTGTGAATGATGAAGAACATGATAGGAATGTAGATGCATGGATATCTCAAGATTTTATGTTGGAGATGGATCAAGTCTTGGCTAGATTCATGGATGAGTATGTTACAATTATTGGGAGCAATGCCAAGGCCTTGACTCCACGGGATGTTTATGATGCAGTCACTGAGGTCTACAAAGCTCAACTCAAGGCTTTTCACCTATTTGGTAAAGCCCTAGAACTCAAGTTGACTGGTCATGAAGATAAAATAAGGAAGTTGGTGAAGGAAAAAATGGATGAGATCATCCCATCTCAAGTATAGATCACCTCCAAGTTCAAGAATTTTATTGATCAAATGTCAAGGATGGATCTTACTACCATTGAAAAGGAAGTCAAAAATCTCAAATAATCCTTTATCTCTCTTCATACAGTGCTCCAACAGCAAATCACTCACTCAGATGACACAAAGTTCAAGCTGGAACAACTTCACCAAAGCAGATATGAGCCTTCAGCTTTGCTCATGGATGGCATCAAACAAGCTGTGGAAGTAACCTTTGGCTCCACAAGCTCTTCTCAGCCTGGCTCAACCTCTACAAATCGGCAAATTCAATCTCTCAAAAATCAAGTCTCAGAATTGCAGCCCTCCAATGCTTCTCTCAATGCAAAAGTTCAAGCCTTAACTTCTTTAGTCAAAAGTCAACAAACAGACAGCCAGACCCTGGTGGACTCTCATAAGCACCTTCGAATGCAAAATTCTGTTGTTTTGGGGGCCATCATGGGGAAGCTCAATATTTCACTTCCTGCTTTACCTGAACAGATAAAGCCAGAGTTTCCAACTCCCCTCCTCATGCCTGTCACCAAGACTAACGGGGAGATTGAGGCTAGGATTCAACAATCCATGGATGCTAAATCTAAAGCTAAAGAGCCTAATCAAACTGGTCAAAGCTCAAGTGCTCAAGTTGATGTTGGGAAAGAAAGACTACTAAGGGCTGCAAAAGGACCCAATCCTGATCAGGAATTCAATGACCTTCTTGCAGTACTAAAAGTGTATCTCTTCAACACAACTATATGGCTTGCAAGAAAGCTTTGGGCAAGAACATTAATTTCATAAGAGCAGTGGTGGTGAAAGTTGATAATTTTCTAGAGAAAAAGATTGTCATGAACATCAATGATTGTGGTGTGGACAGGTGTCTCCAGGTGACTCTTCCATATCTTCAAACTTTAAGAGTATCTGAACCGGATGTAATGATTGATAGAGTGAATCCAGTTATTCAAGAAGACACTCAACTTCTCCAAGAGCTCAAAAAGGCACATATAGCATCTTTTCCAGAAGCCTATCTACATCCACACAAAGGAGTAGTTTATGTTTGTCCAAAAACCAGTCAAGGAAGGCACCTCATTGTTCCTAAACATTGTGTCAGATCAAACATGAGGCTGATCATGACATTGCAGGCTGACTTGAAGCATAAAAAGAATAAGAAGCATGAGGATGTTGAAATTGTAGGGTTTCGAGCGCATAAACGCAACGAAAACAATAAATAAAAATGTAAAAAATCAAAACTTTCGAAACCCACCGCAGGATCCATGCGAAAAACATATATTTAATTCGTAGATCAGATTGTTTACCTTATGAAACTTTACAAATTGGTTGACTAATGGAGATCCAAGCTTTTTCAATCACCACGCATCCCGCTCTCGCGATCTACGCTCTATCGGTTTCCACACGAATGCTTGAACGCAAGGATTGGATGTGTACTAGCACAAACTCGTTTCTTCTTGCTCTCTCTATCTTCTCCCTTGGTGGCTAGGGTTTTAGTAAAAGTCTTTTTGCACACTAAAAATCAGCCACATAAGAGATATTATATAGAGAGTATAAAAAGAAATTATAACCCTTAACTAATTAGGAGTTATTATTAATTTAAAATTCCTATTTGTATTATAATTAAGTCTCGCTTAATTATTTAACAAATAAATTTTATAACTAATATTAGTAATTTGAATATCTTTATTTATCTAATTAATTAAGTCAATCTTAACTAATATTATAAATAATTCAAATTACTTTAATTTAATTTAAATCCAATTTAAATTAAATAATCCTTCAAGCATTCTTTGTGTGAGACCCTATAGGTTATTATTACATTGGCAATGAATTTTAAATCTAATTTAAAATCGTAAACAATGAGCGGCATCTAGTAATACATCATTGCTACCCAAGTAATAATAATTGAATCGGTGATTGATTAAACCTTTCGTGAATAATGTATAATTTAATATAATCCCTTTAACCAAATATTATAGATTAAACTGGAGGCATGTAATGTGTCATCCTCATCATAGTTTAATCCAAGTTTCCTTGATCAATGGGTAGACTATCATATCATATCATTATTTAAGCGTGGCCACGCATTTCATAGTCTATCTCACACAAGAGGCCAATAATATCACTCCTAAAATAAGAGGGTTAAATCCCATCTGGATCATTCATATTTCTCATACGATTCATAATATACCCAATGTCCACTATTATCATTACCCGGTCAAGGATAACTTTTAATGGAATCAATGTATATTAATTCTCGTATAAAAATATAATGACTTCAGGTCTAAGGACCATTATATCATTATCAGTGTGAGAATTACTTATGACACAACAGACATGTAGAATCTCACATTGGGTCTGTCCAGCACCATGTACATATACATCTCCCTGTGTTTTTGATGTTAGTATCACTATACCTATGATCAATGAGATGTGATCATCAGTCAACAAACACACCAGTCTTAATGCATTATTATTGTCCCTTAATAATAATACTGGACTAGGGACCTTTAGGGATATTGATACTATTCTCATAATCTCATTTCTAAGTCACGTACTTAGAGATATAGAATTGCATATCATATTCCAAGGACATTTATTAATCTAACATTTATATCGCAATAAATTAAGAATTAATAAATAATAAATTATAAATAGAATAATCGATAGAACATAAACATAAATAATCCTAATGTCTTAAACTAAAACATCATAGTGTTGTCTCTAGGGCACAAACACTAACGGAAATGATAAAAATCTTGGACATATATCTCTTGAATCCTGACACCATGTTGCCAAACACTTCATACAATTTAAGGAAAGATGAGGATGATGATGAGCAGAAGGATGACAAACAAAAGCCTTCTAGCTCAAATCCAAGTCAAACCTCTAAAGCAACTGGTAGCAAGGACAAGAGTCAAGGAGAGAAGAAAGAAGATGAGAAGAAGAGAGGAAGTGAGGGGAGAAGCAAGAAGAATCATGATGGATCAGAACCATACCAGACCCTAAAAATCCAAACACAACTAGCTCAACCTTCAAAGGTAACTATCTTAAACATCAAACCACCTCTAACCTCTAAGCCAAAATTTCTATACAAACAAACTGCAAACACCTTTCTTAAAACACCAATCACCTCAAACCAAACCTCTCTCAAGAAAATCACAAACCTACCTTTAGATAAGCCTTCACTCAAAATCAATCACAAGTCTGTTGGGAGAAAATCTAAGAAAGTCAAGCCTATAGAAAAAGTAGAAGTCACTGAAAGGACCATCTGGAATTGTTTCAAGAAAAATGACTTTCTACCTTTGAATTGGTGCATCTCAGATGAAGATTATTTTCAAAAATTAGCTGACGAAAGAGTTAGAGTCTGGGTTGTATCTTTAAAGGAAGTTAGAGTTTATTATGTAGATGGGTCCTTCACATTCCTTGGCTGTGCTTTAATGGATTCTCTCTCTCCCACAGAAATCAAGAGAGTGATAAGCTTGCTTAAAGATAAGGATACCGCTACAAAAGCATGGAGATCAGTTTTGGCTGAGTGGTTGATTGAAAGGGAAGAAAGAAGAAAAAGATATGAGGCTGAATATTAGGAAAGAAAAAGAAAGTATGATGAAGAAATTGAAATGTTCATGAAAAGATCAGAGGAACTCAAGGCTAAAGGAATGAGCAGAATTTCAACAGATGGAAAGTTTCTAAACATCAAAGCTGGAAAATTCTCAAGATTTAGAATTGATTTACTAGATAGTGGGAATCTATTGTAGAAGAACTTGAAATTCTTGTATTCTTAAAGGATCTCGTTAGGGAAGAAACAGAAGTAAAAACAGTTTTTACTAGATGCTTGTAATCATTTAGACTCTGTAAATCTTCTAATGTATAAAAGCTGTAATTATGTCAATTTTATGTATTAGTCTTATTTTCCAATTTAACTTGGGGTTAGTCTTGTTAACAAGCATGAATTTGGGTTAAGAAATCTTCTCACAAATTGGGGGAGTTTGTTGTGCAAGATATGCCTATACTTTAACAAGACTAAGTTAAACTGACAACCCTAAGTAAGTTGTATTGTACTCTTAGTTTGCATTTTGTACTTGTAACATTTAAAGTCTATAAAAATGTCAAAGGAGCATATTAGAGTCTTTTTCTTAAAACAGTATCAAGCCTAAGAATTCTATCTGG
Source organism: Apium graveolens (assembly GCF_009905375.1). NCBI lineage: Eukaryota > Viridiplantae > Streptophyta > Magnoliopsida > Apiales > Apiaceae > Apium > Apium graveolens. The sequence continues at coordinate 141,991,990 of NC_133651.1, read as the reverse complement.
AAGAAGATTAAGAAGATCATGCCTTAGAAGAATTATGAAGAAGCTTGGAGTTGAATAAATCTGTTTTGAGAAAAATGTTCTAAGTCAAGATCTCTACAAGTCACAGATTTAGTGTTATAGAGAAGTCATTCGAGAAATCCAGAATGATTTATAGAGAACTCAGGAAATCTACTAGAGAACTCAGAGATATCGACAAGACAAATTGAAGACATGAAGATTGGAGATATCGACAAGTCAATTCTTCACTAGAGAACTCAGAGTTATCGACAAGTCAACATTCATTAGAGAACTCTGAGTTATCGATAAGTTAAATTTGACTAGAGAACTCCGAGTTATCGACAAGTCGATAAGTCACTAGAGAACTCATAGATATCGATAAGTTAAAGTAAAGATATGAAGATTAGAGATCTCGACAAGCCAAATTCTCTTATAGAGAACTTAGAGACCTATACAAGTCAAATCAACTATGGAGTATTAGAGATCTCGATAAGTCAATATACTTATCGAGATGTCAAGATCTCTATATGCCTATCTGGAGATCTCGAGGTAAAATCTCAAAGTATGATTACATATCAGTTCAATATCCAAGATTAACAATCAATAAATAATCCAACCAGTTGGATTGAAAAGTCTACAAAAAGCAGCTTGAAGAGTGTGCAAGATCAAGGGTAAAGATTAACTGACAGAGGAAGATCAAAGTTAACACAGTATGCAAAGATACGCTAAGCCAGAAATGGAAGATATACTTTTCCTAAAATGGAAATGATTAGTGACAGTTTACTAAAGTGAATAGCATCTCTTATTGTGCACTGTGTAAACCAGCATTTTACAAAAATATAAAGTTAACACTAGTCCTTTATTAGAAGTAACAATTTAGATCAGGAATTCTTGTATTCTCTCAAGATTGAAGCTAAGCTCTTTAACAACAAAGAGCCTAGAAATTTTGTAGCAAAACATTCTTATTTTAATATAAAATTAGTAAGTTTTGAAAAATCTGTGTTATTCATAGCTGCATGTTTAATTTCTGTTATAACACATATTACTACAAGATTTGATTTACTTTGTTCAAAACTAAAATAGTTCAAAAAAAGCATAAAAATACTTAAACACATTCACCCCTATGTGTAATTCATTTCCTAACATGGCAAGACAACGGGGAGGCTAGAAATAAGAGAAAGTTTTTGTTAGATTGGTTGAAGATGATTTCAAATATGAGTCATGCTTTGATGGTACTTGAAATAATAAGGATCCACCAAGTGATTGTGATTGACTAAAAGTTAGGATATTTGTTAAAATTTCTAAGACAATAATTTTATAAAGCCATTTTAAAGTTTTCAAGCTCATCGTTTGTAACAAGCAATATCTTCTTTCATCCAAACTTATCCAAATTGATGTCGATTGGGATATACCTTTTTCTAGAGTGACCGAGATAATCAAACTAGAATTTGAGAAAGATTATAAAATTTATAAAAAAATATATTTTCTCTTGTACTTTATGGCGGTAATATATCAAGATTCTTAAAAATAATTCTTAAGAATTTATTTTTTCTACATGCTTATTAATTTTGAAAAATTCGGGCATGCTAAAGAAAAAGAATCAAGTTGGACATTTTCATTTCACATTTTGATGTAGTTATGATACCTCTGCACACAAGTTTGCATTTCATATTTTAGACGAAAGCGTACCAGGATTTGAACTGTTTCCGAGTCTTATGTCAATACATTAACTATTTTAACACCAATGAATCAATTATATATTTGTTCGTAAATGAAATTAGAAATAATAGATTTTACAATATTTTTTTAAGATTCATTTTTCTCATTTTGAAAGTCTTCAATATTACGTGACTTCAAACATGTTTTGTTAAAATTTTCTGAAAATGTAATTAATGTTTTTTTAAATGAATGTGTGAACATGAAGAGCAGGGAATAGATAGCATAAGTCTTATTTAATATTATTTGCCCATGTATATATTTATAAGTATGTGTATATTTGTATATTTTTGTGTATGTTCGAGAATAGCTTCAATTTTAGTTCACATCAAAATTTTATTTAAAATTAAATTATTTATTAATTTAAAAAATGTGACATGTTAGGTCCCAAAGTATTGTAAAAGGTGAGGTTGAATACGATACTCATTAAATTAAAAAAATAAAATCTTTTACGGATAATAATTTAGTGTTCAGTTAGTGGTTGCGTGTTCTTGAGGTGAATAGTATTTAGGACATTAAAATGACACAAGATATTCTTGAAAATATATATTTAATATATAAAGCCTCGAGGGGTTGCTACACTCCGGACAATAAATTAACAGGCTACAATACAAAAATGACAATATTCTTGTTTCTACATAGATCAACAAATAAATCGTATACAAAGATCTAACTTTTGTTTACCTGAGAATTTAACTACCGAATAACGAATATAATGCCCCTTAAGACTATACAAGAGATAAATCAGGCATTATAACGTTTCTCCCTTGAAACATTTAATGAATATAACTTGTGTGTTTCTCTCATTTCTCTTTGTGATTTTCTTTAGAGCTCCTTTGGAGAAGATGAAGAAGAGAACCACTAATTACATCTGATGCTTTGTGTAGACTTTAAATCAATACAGCTGATGAAAAGGTTCTAAGACTCGACAAGCTTAAGCCCCGACAATATAAGTCTGAAATTCGACGGTTGAAATTCTTTTAAGGCTCGATATTATTTCTTGTAAGGCCCGACAGTATAATCCTTAGACCCAATAGTTCAATTCCTTGAATTAATCTTAAGAGCCGACAAACACCATTAATGGTTACTTGGCCAATTTCAACCATCAAGTCAAACACTCGACATAATTGATTACTTATGGATTTAAGGCTCGACAGCAAGGCCAATTAAAAATCTTGGACTCACGTCCTTGATTTCCTTTTCATTTTTGAAGCCATCAACGCATGCATGCATATAAAGGAGGTAGGTCCCGCTTTCCTATCAATTATACTTCATGCAAATACACGTACTGATCAAGCTTTGGTTTATTTTATAAGATCAAGTTTAAATTATAAAGTTTATTAAATTATAAATTAAACCTATATATAATTTATAAAATAAATTAGTTTAGATTTATAAAATAAACTTATTTAAAGTTGATAAAATAAATCACTTTATGTTTATTTTAAAATTGAAGTCTTTTAAATGAATTTATTTAAGTTAATAATTAATTTTATTTTGGCCAATTCCTCGAGCTGCTTAGCTGTACACCCTACACATATTTTCTCGTACTTAAACAAATAAATGACCTAAGTACGTTCTTTAACTTAATATTTTTTCTAGAAATAAGTCTTAGATTCCTTTCATGAACTACTAAAGCATATTACAACTGGTCTGGTTCACAGATCACTAACTTCGATTCAGGTCTTTGTATTATGGCTTTAATTACATTGTTAAACTTTTAGCAACTTCATTACTTCTAACACTTACTGTCAATAAACACTGTATTTTCAGCAAAATCTTTTCTGGTACTTAGACATCTTCACTTTTACTACAATCTTGAATTCCTTTTTAACCTTTTCTATACCCTGTCTTCATTTTTTCAGATTCCCATGCTTCAAACACTGTCTATCTTTAACCATTATTGTTAATACACTAAAATATTCTTGTGGCACTTTTACACTGAATATTTAACACTTCCGAAAACCTAAAAGTCTTCAGACCTTATTCTTCACTGAGACATGAACATGTTAATGAACTTATTTCAGTGACATATAAAAGACTTCAAAACTTCTTCTAATATTTTAATTCTTTGTATTTTTCCTGTCTTTATTTCTTCCTGATTCCTTATATTGATGTAGTTTTATTTACATGTCCAGTTCCAGTGTTGAGTTATCACGTCGACTGTTCATACAGCTTCGCAATCTCGCCAATATTATATTCATTGAAAAGAAAGAATGCAAAGAGAATGGATTAAGCTTAAACTTAATTTCCTTATTTGCAAAGAGAATTGATTAATTTTAAACTTAATTTCCTTATTCCACTAACTTTAATTTGCAGAGATAAATGATATGTTTTGAAAAAAATATATATCTTGTTAGATATATTTGAGATGTCATGTCTAATATGATTTGTGTTTAGTTTTCAGAACTTAACAATAGGACAAATCAGGGTTTACTGAAATTAGGACTTACTGGAAGTCAGAACTTAATATCAGAACTTAAGGTCTTATCAGAATTTAAGTACGGGAAGACTTTCAGTAAAGGAATGAAGCTAATTTACAGGAGAAGATCGAGACTAAAATAAAAGAAGATATGCATGCAAAGTGTTAGAAGACTAGAAGACTTGTAGAAGATATCTGATTGATATATTTTAGGAGACAAAATTATATTCCATATCAATTAGAATATATCTTGTAACTGTGTACTATAAAAACACAGACTTAGGGTTTACACTATATGTGTTATCATTATCGAGAAGATAATACATTGTAACCTAGCAGCTCTTAGTGATATTTGTTCATCGCCGAGAGAGAACAACAGTTCATATTGTAATAGAGTTTATTGAATATACTTGATCTTTGTTACATACTTGTGTTAAATTGATTTGATTGTATAAATACTGTATATAACCCCCTTCTACAGTGTTGTGTGACCTAATAATTGGTATCAGAGCTTTTCTGTTAACACAACTACAGTAAAGATCCAAACAATCATGTCTGAAGAAACACAAACCCCAACTAAGCCCACCAAAACTTAAGAAACTCAAAACACCCAAACCCACAGTCGATATGAGACTATTAGGGTTCCCATACTGAGACGTTCTGAGTATCCCATATGGAAAGTGAAGATGGCTATATTTTTGGAAGCTACAGATCCAGAATACCTTGATAGGATTAATGAAGGACCATATAAGCCTACCAAGCTCTTTGTTGCATTTACTGATCAACCAGCAAAGTCCATACCAAAGGAGAAATGTGATTACACAGCTGAAGACATCTCATCTATTACCAAGGAGCAAGGGTAAGGCATTTGCTGCATAGTGCCATTGATAATGTCATGTCAAACAGGGTAATTCATTACAAGACTGCAAAGGAGATATGGGATACTTTGGAGACAAGATGCCAGGGAACTGATGCAATCAAGAAGAACATGAGGACTATACTCACTCAAGAGTATGAGCACCTTGACTCAAAAGCTGATGAGTCATTAACTGACTTATATGACATGTTTGTCAAACTCTTGAATGATCTATCACTGGTGGATAAGGAATATGATCTTGAAGATTCAAATCTAAAATTCCTTTTAACTCTTCCTGAAAATTGGGATTTGAAGTCCACTACCATAAAAGACAACTATGACCTTACTGAAACTACTCTTGATTAAATTTATGGTATGCTCAAGGCTTATGAACTTCAGATGGATCAAAGGAGCAAGAGGCATGGAAGAAAGTCAAGGACAGTTGCTCTTAAAGCTGAGGAGGAATCTCCTAAAGTGGTTGCCTCAAAGAGGGGTAAAGGAAAGGCTCTCATCATAAAGTCTGATTCAGAGTCATCATATTCTGATGATGATGATTCAGAAACTGAAAGTTTACCTGAAATGGATGCTGATGAAGAGATGATGAAACTGTGTGCTCTTATGGTGAAGGGTATCACAAAGATAGCCTACAGGAAATTCAGAAAATGCAAGAAGTTTTCCAGGAAAAGTGGAAGTTCTGATAAGAAAAGGCTCAGTAAGACTGAAGGCAAAGGAGGAAAGTCTAACAGAGGAGACAACTCAAATGTCAATACTACAATTATGGTGAAAGAGGCCACATATCTCCTGACTGCAAGAAAGGAAAAAGTGACAAAGGCAAGGCACTTGTCACAAAGAAGAAAAGCTGGACATACACTTCAGATTCTAAACATGAGGTGAACTATGCCTTGATGGCAAATGCTGATAGCAGTACTGAAACTGCTGAATTGAAGGAAAACAGGAAAAATATCCTAGTTCTGGACAATGGATGTTCAGGACATATGACTGGAAATAAAGCCCTGCTATCAGACTTTGTGGAGAAAGCTGGCCTAAGAGTTTATTATGGAGATGGCAACATGGGAAAAACTCTGGGATATGGCAATATCAATCTTGGGAATGTCATCATTGAATCAGTAGCTCTTGTCTCAGGACTTAAATACAATCTTCTAAGTGTGAGTCAAATCTGTGACAGAGGTTATCATGTGGATTTCTTTGAAGAACACTGTGAAGTTATAAGCAATTCTACAGGCAAAGTAGTTCTGAAAGGTTATACATGGTAACATTTATAAAGCCGGACTTTCAATAAGTTCTGATGGTTCTGCAATCTGTCTGTTGAGTAGAGCATCAATTGAAGAAAGCTGAAATTGGCACAAAAGACTCTCTCATTTAAATTTCAACAACATAAATGAGCTAGTAAAGAAAGATCTTGTGAGAGGACTGCCAAAATCAGTATTTGCTCCTGATGGCCTTTGTGATTCATGTCAAAAGGCAAAATAAAGAAAATCTCCATTCAAGAGCAAAACTGAATCTTCAATTATTGATCCTTATCACCTATTGCATGTTGATCTATTTGGTCCATTCAATGTCATGTCTATTGCAAAGAAGAAATATGCTATGGTTATAGTGGATGAGTTCACAAGGTACACTTGGGTGTATTTCTTGCACAAGCAGAATGAGACTACATCTACTCTAACTAATCATGTCAAACAGCTGGATAAATTGGTCAAAGATTCTGTCAAAATTATAAGAAGTGATAATGGCACTGAGTTTAAAAATTCAATAATGGAAGAGTTCTGCAAAAAGCATGGAATAAATCAGGAATTTTCTGCACCTGGAACTCCACAGCAAAATAAAGTTGTAGACAGAAAGAACATGACTCTTATTGAAGCTGCACGAACTATGCTTGATGAAGCAAAGCTACCAACCTACTTTTGGGTTGAAGCTGTGTAGACTGCTTATTTTACACAGAATGCTACACTCATAAACAAGCATGAAAAAACACCATACGAGATGGTGAAGAAAAAAAAGCCAAATCTGAAATACTTTCATGTATTTGGTTCCAAGTGTTTTGTTCTTAAGACTCATCCTAAACAGCTATCAAAATTTGATTTAAAAGCTGATGAGGGAATTTTTGTTGGATATCCATTTTTCACAAAAGCCTTCAGAGTCTATAATTTAAGAACAAGGATTGTCATGGAATCTATCAATATATCTTTTGATGATAAGAAGATTACTGGACTTGAAGATTTCAATGATCATGATCAGCTGAGATTTAAAAATGAAGATTTAAATTCTGATTATGTAAATTCTGATGACTTAAATCATGATCCTGTAAGTTCTGACGGGTTAAGTTCTGATGTTATTGAAATGTGGTAACTACTCCAAGGGAAAATGCACTTGTCCAGGGGGAGCAAGCTAAAAATTCTACCACAACTCAAGACTCTCAAGAAGTATCAGAACCTGTCACTGGCTCTTCAAGTTCTGATTCATCAAGTTTTGATGAGCCAAATTCTGATAATTCTGGAAACTCTGATTCTTCAAATCCTGAAGGATCCAACTCAAATTCTGAAGTTTCAGAGAGCATAACTACAAGGGGAGCATCAGAAAATGCTGATGGAGACAGCATGGATCATGGGGGAGGATCCATTTCTAGAGAACAACTTCCATCTGCAAGGAAGTGGACCAAATCACATACACTTGACTTAATAATTGGAGATCCTGAAGCAGGTGTCAGAACTAGAACTGCAATATCAAATGAATGTCTCTATCATTCCTTTCTATCTCAGACTTTACCAAAGAAAGTGGAAGAAGCTCTTCAAGTTGCTGATTGGGTGCAAGTAATGCAGGAAGAGTTAAATGAATTTGAAAGAAATAAAGTCTGGACCCTAGTGCCAAGACCAAAGAACAGATCAATTGTTGGCACAAAATGGGTGTTCAGAAACAAAACTGACAGTGATGGTATAATTACAAGAAACAAAGCAAGGCTGGTTGTTAAAGGCCACTCTCAACAGGAGGGTATTGATTATGATGAAACATTTGCACCAGTTGCTAGATTGGAAGCCATAAGAATCTTTTTGGCTTATGCTGCTCACAAAAAGTTCAAAGTCTTTCAAATGGATGTGAAAAGTGCTTTTCTCAATGGAGAATCAGAAGAAGAGGTATATATTGAATAACCTCCAGGCTTTGTAGATTCAAAATTTCCAAATCATGTCTACAGGCTTGATAAAGCACTTTATGGCCTTAAGCAAGCTCCAAGAGCATGGTATGAGACTTTAGCTCAATTCCTTCTGGAAAGTGGATTTCACAGAGGTACAATTGATAAAACACGGTTCTACCTCAACCATCAAAAGGACTTAGTTTTGGTACAGATATATGTTGATGATATCATATTTGGTTCTACAAATACCAAACTCTGTGAAAGGTTTGCAAAGCTAATACAGTCAAGATATCAAATGAGTATGATGGGAGGACTTAGTTATTTTCTGGGACTTCAATTCAAGCAAAATGAAGAAGGTACTTTCATAAATCAATCCAAGTACACCAGAAATTTACTCAAGAAATTTGGAATGCAAGACAGTTCAACTGCATCCACTCCCATGGCCACTGCAACCAAGTAAGATAAAGATATTGGTTCATCAGTAGATATTACTAACTACATAGGTATGATTGGCTCTTTACTCTATTTAACTGCAAGTAGACCTGATATCATGTATGCTACCTGTCTTTGTGCAAGATTTCAGGATGATCCAAGAGAACTTCATCTAATAGCTGTGAAAAGAATTTTCAAGTACCTCAAGGGTACAGCTGATCTAGGATTGTGGTATACTAGAGAATCAGATTTTAAGCTAATAGGTTACTCAGATGCAGATTTTGTAGGATGCAAAATAGACATGAAAAACACTAGTGAAAGCTGCCAATATCTTGGAGGTAGATTGGTTTCTTGGTTTAGCAAGAAACAGAAATCAATTTCCACATCAACTGCAGAAGCAGAATATATTGATGTAGGAAGCTGTTGTGCACAGATTCTTTGGATAAAGAATCAGTTACTGGACTATGGGTTAGAATTTTCTAAAATACCTATTTACTGTGATAATCAAAGTGCAATTGCTATGACAGGTAATCCAGTTCAACACTCAATGACAAAGCACATCAGCATTAGGTACCATTTCATAAGGGAACATATGATGGAAGGTACACTGGAATTGCATTTTGTTCCAACAGATCAACAACTAGCAGATATCTTCATAAAACCCCTATGTGAAGCTACTTTTACAAGACTGGTAAATGAACTTGGAATAGTTTCAGGTTCTTTCTCTAAATCTGCTTAATTTTTGTTCTCATGCATCAGACTTTATGATCAGTGTTTACAGATTGTCTTATCTTCATGTAATCTGTGCTTAAATTGTAATACATTAAATACTGATTATTATCTGATATGGATCTATATACTTTGATAGTGTTTTGAATATTTTGTGACTATTCAATCCAATGAGTATTAATGTGCTAGATGCTGACCTAGTAGTCTTGAACATACTAGAAATCCCATGTTTGAATTAGTTGTTTATGTGGAAATTCATTAACACAAGCAAATTATGATGTTGAGCTTAGTCAAATTTACTTTGTGTATCTTATTACTAATTCACAAACTAGATTCTTGCTTCTCATCTGTCAAATTCTGATGTCAGTAAATCTTAAGGATGAACCACATGCTTGACAAGCATCACTTATCTAAAGAAAAGAAAAGAAAATTGAAGTCAGGTACTCCTTTGAGATCTAGAGAAAATATGTGGAAGGGAAGACCCACGTGCATTGCTGATATTAAGTTATATGCATTAGAAAAGCAAATAATTTTTTCTTGGTGACTTTTCACATTCTCTGATTACTGGAGAAATATTCTGATATTAACATAAATTCTGATAGCAGTTGTGACTCACTTACATTGAGAAGCCACTATAAAAAGAATGTTAAAAGATGCATAAAATGAGCACAAACAGTTGAGGTGGATTCTTGCATAAATTTGTTCTATAGTAGACTTCATAATTAATCACAGATTTTAAGCACTTTTCTTAGTTATGCCTTATTTCTAAGATGTACTGAAGTTTATCAGACTTTAATCTTTATATGATATTTTGTTAATGCACACACTTTCACTCCATATGAATGATGAAAATTACTGTGGTGATTAAGTTGTTTTTGACAAATAGTTAAGTGTCATTTGCATAAATTTTGAGGACAAGTTCTCATGGAAGTTCTGATGCTTAAACTCTAAAGAAACAAGTCAATATTAGTATGAAGAATCAAAGAAACAAACATTCACTTTTTGAGTACATAAGCCATGTTCTGATGACCGTTAAAATCTAATAATTGTCAAGTTCTAATATTAAATCCTGATGCAAACTCTGATACTTATGTGGCATTATTTATTTACTTGACTTATTTATGGTAAATACTGTAACGATCATATTTTAGTAGAATATAATTAGCTGAGATAAGAACAGTCATAATCATTTAGTAAGTGGGAAGCGTGTTTTCCTTGAAACACTGCATGTTCACATTTATTACTACTTAATACCCGTGCCCACTAATAATGTTTTCACTAATGATATGCTTCCAGGTGTCTAAAGTCTGTTCTGCTTCAATCATAACAGTTGTAAAAAAGAGAGTATATATATGGGAGTTAAAAGATTTTATAATCTTTTACCTACTTTTCTTTCTCTAATCTCTCTTATTTTCTCTCTCTCTAATATTCTATGAAGCTTTTTCTTACAGGACTTTTATCAAAGACCTTATGCACACTCTATTTTCTCACTTATTTCTTACAGAAATGTCACCCAAAGACATCATTTTCAATGGAGCTAAGTGTTGGATTTTAATCGCAGCGGAGGCATGGTAAAACACTTTTACACATATAAAATCCAAATAAAAGCATATAAATCGTGGTAAAAACGTAGGGATCGATTACTAACCTTTAATATGTGATCCAAAAGCAACGATCGGAGATCCTTAGCAGCTGCTCCTCAAACGTGAAGCACTCCACCGGTATCCACCAAGAAAACGATGTTAAGGAGGAGGAGGAGTAGGTGGAGAGAATTAGGTTTTTCTAAAAATTGGGGTTAGAATAAAAATAGGGTTTATAATAGTATATTTATAGGCAAAATTTTCAGCTGAAATTTTCCCATAAAATATTATTATTATTAATCCATTTATTATTCTTATTAATAATTAAAACACCTTTTAATTATTAATCCTTTTTCTAAACACTTTAGAAATAATTCTCTCTCTCGATTTAATTTCCAAAAATTAAATCCTTTAATTAATAATATTAAGAACTTTTCTTAATTAATTTATAATCAATTAAATCTCATTTAATCAATTATTAAATTTGCCAATTAATTATTTATTTCATAAATAAATAATTATTAGCCATTATTAATTAATTCCTCCACCATTAAATCATTCTCTTTTTATGGTGTGACCCTGTAGGTTCAATATTAAGCCGGTAGTAGAAATAAATAATAATAAAACTATTTTATCATTATTTATATAAATTCTCTAATTTATTAAATATGATTAATTAATTAATCACATTTATTCTACATCGTGAGGGATACTTCTCAGCATATCGCGACTATCCGGATAATACGAATTCACTACTTAGAATACCAAGAACCTATTCAATGAATAGTTACCATACAATAAACTCCTTCTACCCTACAATGTCCCGATTAAATACTAGGCATGGATCTCGTGTCAAGCCTATCTAATTTAATCACTTGCTTACCATTTACTATGCTTAGTTCTATGCAAATTAGAAACTCCTTTCTAATTTCATTCACTCTGGCCAGAGAATCCTGAACTAGCATAAGTGGATCAGCCTTGAACATTCGCTTCCTTCACTGAAAGGGGTAGATCCTTTATTGATCATACACTATCTTCGTGTACAAATTCCTATACCTAGTAGAGCCCTAATAATTGTCCCTGGAGACTAAGAACTAAACCAAAGCATAGTTCAGTGTACACAAGATGACTATGATGACCTCAAGTCTAAGGATACTTGTACAACTATCACTATGTGAACAACTGCTGACACGTTAGTGAACTCCATCAGTTGTTCAGCTGTGCGAGTCATGTTCAGTAAACTTATTCTATAATAAGCACCTATATACTAGCTATAGTGTCACCACACAAATGTCTATGAGAACAGACATCCTTCATAATGAAGCAAGCATAGTATGTACCGATCTTTGCGGATTATTAATTACCAGTTAGTAATCCTATGACCAGGAACTATTTAAGTTTAGAGTTATCATCTTTTAGGTCTCATTATTATGATCTCATCATAATCCATAAAAGCTTTACTCTAAACTATGGTATATCTTATTTAAACACTTAAATAGATAGAGCCCGTAATAAAAACAAAACAAGTCTTTTATTAATATCAATGAAATCAAAACAGATTACATAAAAGTTATTCCTAAATCCTAATACATGATTGGACTTAGGACATATTCCTTTCAATCTCCCACTTGTACTAAAGCCAATCACTCTAGTATCTAATAACCATCTAGTCTTTATGACGATCAAAGTGACTTTCATAAAGTAGTTTTGTGAGTGGGTCTGCTATGTTGTTATATGTGTCAACTCTATTTCAATACAATACAAGAAATGTTACCGCGCTCCCACTAACCCTTTTGTAGACACATGGTTCATCTACGTTTTTGATAAAACCAAACTCTTTGATTATCTCATCAAAACGGATGTTCCTTCTACGAGAAGCTTGCTTTAAACCAGATATGGTTCGCAGCAGCTTACACACTAGGTTTTCATTTCCCTTGGAAAGAAAACCATCTGGCCATTTGCCAGATCTCATAGTCGTAGTAAGCAGCAATCGCAAGCAAAATCCGAACTAATTTTAACAGGGCTACAGGTAAAAGGTTTCATCAAAGTCAATCCATTGCCTTTGTTTGAATCCTTTTGCCACAAGCCTGGCCTTATAGGTCTTCACCTGGCCATCTGCTCTAATCATTCTTTCGTATATCGTATACATAGATTCTGTAATAATCCCAATTTTTGGGAAATTTTTGAAACCCTTATGAATAGTGTTTTTGCTGAATGAGAAAACTTTTCATGCCACACTATGTAGGGGTTCTGATATGGATATTCTGAGATTTTATTAGTACTTTATATGGGATATAAGTGTATGTAAAGATCGTCAGAATCCAAATCCGAACACTTTGATTTTTCCCGGAAATCCAATAGATACGGAAAGAATTGAGTATAAGGTAACAGGATAAAAAGGATTTAAATTAAAGGATTATAAGAGAGGATCATAAAAGGAATACAATATATTGAGAAAGGTTAAGGGAACCTAAGTAATAAGATCCCGAGTATGATCCCTCAAACGATAAACGAAAACGAAAGTTAAGCGAACCGTATAACAGATCAGCGGTCATTAGGCAAACGATTAGGAAGTTAATCAAGGGGATTAGTGGGGATGATGTCATCCAACCAATAGAAAGAGGACAAGGAGGGGAGGATGACATCATGAGGATGACACAAGCATGGCATGGGAAGGAAGGAGGTGTGGTTGAATGAGAACCACACAAATTCAAGGGCAACAAGGTAATTGACTAAATCAAACACAAAAACCAAGCAACCAAGCCAAGTAAAATCATTTTCATCAAAATCAAAAAGAAACCAAGGCATTGTTCTTCATGCTCTCGGCCAAAACAGAACCAGAACACTAAAACTGCTGTATCTCCTTCATTTCTCACTCAAATATTGTGTTCTATAGCTCATTGGAAAGGTATTGAGATGTACTACAACTCTTTTTCACAAGTCTCGTCCAAATAGTCATGGTAAGACCCTAATTTTTACAGTTCTTTAAATCGGACTTTTAGAAACTTCAAAGCCTAACTTTGTGTTCTTGATTTCTTTGGAAAGATCAAGCTTGTAGGAGGCTCCCTAAGGCTTCCTAGCAACTTAACACCTCCCAAGGAAGGTATAAAATTCAAACCCTAGCCTTTAATTTATTTGTTAGTAAGTTTAATGGTTGGTGTTGTGAAATGAGAAGCATGGATTGTGATTATTAGTAGTTTGGTTTGATTTGGAAGTATTTTGGTAATTGAAGCTTGATTATAGTTCATAGGTCTTGATTGTGGTTGTTTGAGTTGAAAAACTTGGAGATTATGGACTGATGTGGTATGGTTTAGGTGAAGTTTTGTTGTATTGATGGTTATGAGTTGGTTGGTGGTTAATTGGAGTAGTTTAAACATTGGTAATCGCGTAAACATAGCCGTCGTAACGTCCAATTTTCTTTGGACTGTTTTTGAGCATAGAATTAGGACCCGAGAACCCCCTGCTAGATTATTACCACTGCCATGTTTAGATAGCTCATGTTACGAGCTTCGTTTTGATATGTAGTTCGTTCGATTCCGATGCACGGTTTAGGAGAAACGACCGTTTCAAGTAACGGCGTTTCGCGAACGAAACTTTTCCCCTCACCTTACTTTGAAACATAGGTTAAAGACCAAAAAGGGTTAATTAATGCATGAAACATTTATGGTAAGTGTGTTAGGCAGTTAGTAAGACACTCGCGAAGGAATCGCCTTAAAACTCGTAAAGGTTAAATTATTAAAAATGGTGGAGCCGAGGGTACCCGGGTGACTTAAGCAAATCAGTAAGCGCAAAACGAGCGTTAGAGTCTGAGTTGGTTAGAGTATAGATTTACAAGTGACTTTGGTTTAATTCCAACTTACTTATTGCTTATAGGTTACCAGACTCGTCCCGAGCCATTCGTAACCCCCAGTCGCTCAGGCAAGTTTTCTACCCGTTATACTGTTGTTGTGATGAATATATGTATATGCATTATCTTGCGATAGATGCATGTTGGTTAATTAGCAAATGTTGCGATATATTGAAGCATGCTGATATAGTATATATATGCATGCCTGTTTCGTATTCTTGTCATATATATCTGTTGGTTCAGTTGATAAAACCTATGCTAGAGAATAGCGGTAACTTGCATATACCCTTAGTATAGGGACCCAAAGGTGAAAATATTTTCTAAAACCGGGAGTCGAGGATCCCGAGTAGATTTTATATATATATATATATTTTTATATATATATATGGTTATAGTTTTCAAAACTATTAATCGAATAAGGTCTATTCGATAACTTTATTTTATTAATGAATATTATCTTGAATATTCATTCGAGGGCTTATGACTCATTTTATTTTATTAATTGAATATTATTTGAATATTCATTTGAGGATGTATGACTCCTTTATTTTATTTAATGAATATTATTTATAATATTCATTCGAGGTATTATGACTCCGCTTATTACTGAAATATATTCTTTACTTTATTAAAGAATAAGGTGTTAATAATCAAACTTATTTTCGATTATTCAAATAAAGATAATACTTTCATATAAGTGTATCGTTGGTTATTTAATACCCGTTTCAAGTATAAGTTTTAAAACTTCTACTTCAATTATTTTTATAAAGATTATTCTTTATGGGAATATTATTTAAATAATAATATTCAGATATTTTCTAATATATCACGACTGATTTATTTCATTAAATCAGCTTTACTCCAAACATTCTAAAAAATGTTTTCGAGTCTTCAAAATGATTTTAAAAGTTAGAGCGGATCCCAAAACTCGTTTTCCGATTTAAGATCTTCCTTTCGAAGGAGACTTGAATATTCGCTCAAAAATCTTGGGGATCCGGCTCTGTGGTGTATTTTATATTCGCAACATGGTTGCTGTTTTGAGAAAACAATTTGATTACTTGCCCAATGTTCGGGAAGTAAGTCCATCTGATTGAGTCGGCATAAGCGACAGGCCGGGGTACGGTCTATAAAGTGTAAGTGGCTGGGTGGCAGTCCATCAACGCGTGAGTGGCCTGGTAACGGTCTAGCGCGAGGTCCTAATGCGGCCAGGGTGATGACCGGTGAGGAATTCATCCATCTACAGTAGAAAAGGTTACTTATTGGTATCTTTGCCTGATCAGCAAGATATCTGGTTTATGCCAAAATTCTTTTCCTTCCAAATTCATTGGATATTGCAACTCTGTTCATACTTTACATGACAGAGGTTTTCAGGAAATGTATGGGAGATATATATGAATATATTTATATATCGGGACTTAATGAAGTATCTCGTAACTTCATTATTTATAATGATATTCAAAGATTGAATCTATTCAAATCTTGTCTTGTAGTCTCATCTATGTGATGAACCTTTGAAACTGATTATAACTTGAACGGGGGTAGTTCAAGTAGTATTTGGGAAAGATATAAGTATTTTGGGGTATCTTGTAACTTCATCTTTTAAACTTATATCTAGTTAATGATTATCTTATGCATGACAAAGATTTTCAGAAAAACGTTGAGACAAGGTTAGATATATGAGATCACCTTGCAACGATATTTTTATACAGTTATACACTGGAACTCTGTGTATATTATGCATGGAAGAGGACTTCCAAGATTTTGAAAAGTATATATGTATATATACTGAATATTTTGCGACTTCATCGCATTAAGATATCAAACTTGGTTCATTTCTTTTGACCAAGACTTGCATGAGTACTATGAGAAGGCTCATATATTGTAAATCATTATACATATTATTTTGGTGGGCTTGCTGCTCACCCTTGCTTTATTTCTTCATCATACAACAACAGTTAGGAAAGATGGCCAGACTCCAGCAGACCCAGCGCAAGCGCGTGGGAAGCGTCCCGCGTCTTCCCGTTGATGTTGTAGCTGCTATAGCTGCAGAGGTAGATCTATTGTAGATCAGACCATCTACTTTTGAGAATCAATTATGTATAATTATAACTTGTGGCAGATAATGGCAATTAACTGTAAATTTATCAAGTAATCATTTTGGGTTGTAATAACTTTTAAATTGTGGATTCAAAGACTTGTACTTATTTAAATTTCATCTTTGAGACTATAACGGGTTGTGGTGTGTGTTAGTGTGGGGTCACAGCATAAGGTTATTTATTATTAATTAAGTGAAGTGATATTGTGGAAAGAAAGACCGTGATGACCCGGATCCCCGACCCCGGATCTGGGGGTGTTACAGAAATGGTATCAGAGCTAAGCGTTATAAACCTCAGAGATGATGGGATGTTAAGATAATAAGTTCACTGAGATAATAAGAACTCTTGCCAAGTTCATAGTCGGACTACCTAACGTAGTACTGACAGTTAAAACCCTTATGGGAACCCTTATAAATGTAGCGATAGAAGCGTAGTTCGTTATCGTATATGGTAGCGGGACTCCGAACCCTGAAGTTGAGGAACATCAACGCGATGATGTTTTATTATTTATTGGGGATCAGATTATGGATCCGATAGAGCGTCCTAACGCGGGACCGGATGATGTTGATATTGAGGATGTAGCGGTTGAGGATGTTGTCCTAGAAGGGATAGTTGCTGAGGAGGATCCCATGGAGGATCCTGACAAGAATGAATAAAGGACCACTGAGGAATTGATGACCATGGTTAGGGCAACTACCAGAGGTAGGATTGGTCGGTCACTACCGGAGGTTCGTTCAAGTTGTAAAGATAGTTGCCCCTTTAACGCGGCTTACTCGTAAGACTGAGAAGTTCGAATGGACAGAGAAATGCGAGAACAGCTTTCAAGAACTGAAGCAGAGGTTGGTGATGGCCCCTATGCTGGCGTTGCCGGATGGAAAAAGGAGATTTTGTGATTTGTAAGTGACGCTTCGCATAAGGAATTAGGGTGCTTCTTAGCACAACAAGATAATCGGGTCTGCGTCAAGACAATTAAGGTAATATGAAATTCGATATCCCCGCCCATGAGCTTAGGCTCGTGGCAATAGTTTTACCCTAAAGATTGGAGGCACTACTTGTATGGAGAGAAGTGCGAAAATTACCTAAGCCATAAGTGCTCTAGTACATTCTTACGTAGAAAGAGCTCAACATACGCCAGAGGAGGCGGTTAGAGCTAATCAAGAATTATGATTGGGAGATTCTTTATCATTCGGGGAAAGCCAATATGGTGGCTGATGCCCTTAGTAAAAAGGAGAGACTCAAGATGATAATGTCTTTTGGAGAGTTTATAAGAGATTTTGAGAAAATGGAAATAGTAGTGAAGGTAACCGGAGCCGGTACTGAAAAGCTGTTTGAGATAGCAATACAGCCCGAATTATTGGAAAAGATCATATTGTGCCAGAAAAAGTTATGAATGAAGGCAGAGAGCCAACAAATAGATAAGAGGTTAATACCGAGAAAGATGAGAAGGGAATAATGAGGTATTCCTACAGAATTTGGGTTCCAAATGTTCAAGAGCTTAAAGATGAGATCTTAGATGAAAGCTAGTTTGAGGAATAAGATTTAGAGCAAACCCTGAACGTGATAGTCAGGGAGGTCGCCATCAAGATAGAAGGAACCCATGACATAATGGAGTGGAAAATGAGGATTTTAAATTAAAAGATGACCCCAATTATGGGGAGTAGGATGAAACATTTCATACTACGGAAACAAAAAGTCGAGTAAGGAAAGGAGACCCGAGATGGTACCCCTATACGGCAATTCATGGACCTGTCTAAAGAGAACTTAGACTATTATCCCCAACCACCACCCTGAGGAGACAGTACGGTGAGAAATTCTTTCAGGACCTTTAAGTCACTAAGCTCTCAGAGTTCCATGGAACAAGCTGACCCAGCCGAGGCAAGAGCCTGGCTAAAGGAAATAGAGGAATCATTTGAGATTCTAAATGATTGACGAACCACAAAGGACTGTTTTTGTCACTTACCCTCCTAAGAGAGAGGCCACCCGCTGGTGAAAGACCAAGAAAGGCACGGAGCCAGAGGTTATAATAAACTGATTTAAGTTCAGTCAATTGTTTTAGGAAAGTACTTCCCAAGGTTATGGAGATAGTGTAAAAGCTTTAGAGACAGAACAAAGGCAGACGAGTATGATGAATTATGAATCTAAGTTGTAAAAGTTATCAAGATTCGTTCTGAGGACACGAATCCAGAATGACGGGATGTATGAAATCAATGTTTATGTTGTGTTGGTCCATGAAATAATGATAAGAGAAAGGAAAATAAAAAGAAACTGAAGTGGAAAGGAATATAAAGGCAATAGAGTTTGAGGAATGATAAGGGAGTTGGGTATGAGGAAACCCTAAAGACTCGTAGCAATAGACATAGAAAAGTATGTAATCATCAGGATGAGGGTGATATACCATGAGTTAAATTGATGGTTGAAGGTATAAGAGATACATATATATTATCCCCTGTAAGTTGGGAGGATTCGAAGAAACCTTGAGATAGTTCGAAGGATAAGTAATGAGACGCGGATAGACTGAGGAGACAAGAAAGTAAGAAATTAAGAAAATTGGATGAAGGAAGTGACCTTCAAGAATGTGAAGTGTAAGACCGGTGGCTTGATACCCAGGAAGGGAGACGCCAGGTATGAAAGATATCCCAACATTGAGGTGACTGTTGAGATAAACAACAAAAGTAAATAAGGATTTATTAAGAAGAAGTTCACGTTGAACACGACCAATATCTTCCAGATCATCCATGTGATCATTACCAAATCAGGAAAGAAAAGCGGATAACCATTTTTATCTTTTGGAGGCCATGTGGATTGACCTTAACTTGAATAAGGATGCTATTGTGAAATTCGGTATAGACTATCGAGGTGGAAATGATTGAATAAGATACCCTTATCAGGGATATATGACTTTATTTATTCGTGGAAGGATGCATGTACCTTTTTAAGGTGGAATTAAGGATAGAACATTGGTAACTTAAAATGAATCCTAGGGGAATGCATAAAGGTTGGCATTTCACCCTTAATAGGGACAGTATGAGTTTTGACAGGATGAATTGGAAAGGGTTAAGGTAACAACAACCTTTAAGGATCAGTGGAGAAATTTTTCAGAAGTATATAGACAATGGTTCTAGTAATAGTGAATGGTATTTTGATATGCCCTGTATCTAGGGAATACAGGAGGAATGATTGAAGGATAACCTTAGAGGTTTTACAAGGAGAAAGGTAATATTCAAAATTCTCAAGAATAGAAATGTGGATAAAGGAAATATGATGTAATTATAATGATGCCAAGTGGGGCACGTGTTAAACCACGAGAAAGTATGGATCGAACCAGTAATGGTCGAAATTGTTCAGGGCAATTAGGACTTAAGATAAAAAAATGTTCTAAGTATGATTGAGAGTCAGTCTTGACAGTGATTAGCCTCTAAAGAATGAGGCAATAACTTATGGAAAAATAGTGATATTTTTTTTCCCATCTGATTTTAAGGAAAACATCTTCACTCAAGCAGTGATCGGAAATAAGGTAGAAAATTTATTTGGAGGTGGTTAAAATGACATTGACTGTAAGGAAATTTTACTATCAGGAAAGGCCAAAGAGGTGGCCGACACTTTAAAGGTAAGTGGATGATTATAGGCGCGTGTGCCAAAAGAATACAGTGATGATGGTTAAAAATGTGAAGGTTGAATTATGGTTTGGAAGATTGACATTCCTTCTGATGACTGTGCAATACCCAACCGTAATAGTAGTTGGTAAAGGTATAATTCGTGTAATCGCCAGGAATGGGCTATCTATCTTAGGAGATACTATCTTGAGAATAATCCAGGACCATGTTTCAAAGAGGACTAAACGAACCTTTGAGTTAAGTCTTCTATTTAAGGCATATGACTAAGAATGGTATTAACCTGCTATCGTTGCTTTGATTGAAACTCTTCTGCAATTTTATCTACTTCATGTCATGAAAGTACGTCAGAGTTTGGAGTGTTCTTCATGAATTGTGATTGGTGGTTATGTTAACTCCTTAGGAGAATTAGATACGAGATGTATGGACTCCGTATGGTTAGATATTAAGATTTTATGGAAAAGTGAATGACGACAGTAGGTCAGTGGTGGACCATAGTAAGGCAGCAATGATTCTGCGAGTAATGAGCTGATTACAACCGTGAGAGTTGTATTGGAATGGGTGTTGAGATTGAGTACCACTAATCGGGTCGTGGTAGTGTATAAGTTATCATTGATAAACTAATTAAGTAGAGTATCTACCTAGTGAATTATTATTCTTTCTTATCAATAGAGAGTCGTATTATTATACGAGGAAGGTTGCGGTGCAAGCATAGAATTCTAGTAGCGATGATGTATAGAATGAGATCCCAGATTCGATTTTCAATGTCGAGGGAGTTTCAAAGGTGATTGTGTATAAGCTCGAGGAAGAGCATGGGTCCATAGAATGATGAACGGAATAGAAACATTTAGGCATGTGAAATAGGATGCTATAATACTTGATGTTGATATAAATACATATATATTTTGTTCTCCTATGACAAACCTCTATAGTTCATAGGTAGGTTCCAAGCCAGATATTTTGTGGCAGTATATATTTTTATATATATACAATTCTCTTCAGTTCGTTCTTTTCTCTTCTTTTCATTTCATGTAATTTGAGAAGAACAACCCTTCCAGAAGGGGAGGTATTGCCGAATGACTGTCTATCTGTGTGATAGAAGCCTAGTAGGATACCAACTATTGTTTAATTGCTTGTCAAGTACTAAAGGCTGGCCACCTTCTGTACTAACTATGCGAGATAACAAGTGTTCATGATCATAGTGATCTCTCAACAAATTCCTTTACTTCTATATAATTGATCAAACTTTGGGAAATAGAAACAGCTGAAAAAGGAGTAATAAAGTTGTGGTAGTATTCGGAATGGAAACACATTCGTGATACTAAGGTTGACGTGGTTATTAAAAGGTTATAGAACGCTAACGAGCAAAAGTATAACCAGTATAATATTAGGAACGGAAGGTAGTAGCGATTACGAACTGGAAAAGAATGGGTATTGAGAAGCAAAAGCTCTAATGCTAAAAGCTATAATGAGAGTCTGTGCAATAGACTTGAAAGAAATTGGAATGATCACTTAACACGGATTGAGTTTTCTTACGACAATAGATCATATGTCAGTATTGAGATATCGCCTTATGAGATCCTTGAGGGAAGACAATATCGATCTCCCTTATGTTAGGATGAAGTTGTAGAGCGCAAGATGCTCGGACCAGCAGTTGTCTAAAGGACCAAGGATATGATAGATCTAATCAGAGGACGGCTGGTAGTAGCCCAAGATGGATATGATAAGTATGTTGATTTGACACGAAAGGATAAAGAGTACGAAATAGGGGACCTAGTAATGTTATAGGTATCCCTTGGAAAGGATTGATGAGGTTCGGAAAGAAAGGAAAGCTAAGTCTACAATTTGTTGGACCCTTGGATATATTAAGACGTTTGGGAAGTTAGCATATGAGCTAGCCCTAACCCCGAACATGTAGCAGGTCGTAACGTGTTCCACGTATCAATGTTAAGGAAGTGTAATTCGGATGCCAGACAAATAGGGGCATATGAGCGCATAGACATGCAACCAGACGTAACCTATATGGAGCAACCAGGAAGGGTATAGAGTAAAAGGGAACGAGTGCTTAGGAGAAGGGTTATCAAACTAGTAAGAGTTTGATGGTAGAACCACAATGTGGGAAAATTTACTCGAGAGTTAGAAAGTGCAATGCTAAGAGAGTATCCCTATTCATTTTCTATCTAATTCCGGGACGGAATCCTTTTAAGGAGGGGAGACTGTAATAATCCCAATTTTTGGGAAATTTTTGAAACCCTTATGAATAGTGTTTTTGCTGAATGAGAAAACTTTTCATGCCACACTATGTAGGGGTTCTGATATGGATATTCTGAGATTTTATTAGTACTTTATATGGGATATAAGTGTATGTAAAGATCGTCAGAATCCAAATCCGAACACTTTGATTTTTCCCGGAAATCCAATAGATACGGAAAGAATTGAGTATAAGGTAACAGGATAAAAAGGATTTAAATTAAAGGATTATAAGAGAGGATCATAAAAGGAATACAATATATTGAGAAAGGTTAAGGGAACCTAAGTAATAAGATCCCGAGTATGATCCCTCAAACGATAAACAAAAACGAAAGTTAAGCGAACCGTATAACAGATCAGCGGTCATTAGGCAAACGATTAGGAAGTTAATCAAGGGGATTAGTGGGGATGATGTCATCCAACCAATAGAAAGAGGACAAGGAGGGGAGGATGACATCATGAGGATGACACAAGCATGGCATGGGAAGGAAGGAGGTGTGGTTGAATGAGAACCACACAAATTCAAGGGCAACAAGGTAATTGACTAAATCAAACACAAAAACAAAGCAACCAAGCCAAGTAAAATCATTTTCATCAAAATCAAAAAGAAACCAAGGCATTGTTCTTCATGCTCTCGGCCAAAACAGAACCAGAACACTAAAACTGCTGTATCTCCTTCATTTCTCACTCAAATATTGTGTTCTATAGCTCATTGGAAAGGTATTGAGATGGCCTACAACTCTTGTTCACAAGTCTCGTCCAAATAGTCATGGTAAGACCCTAAATTTTACAGTTCTTTAAATCGTACTTTTAGAAACTTCAAAGCCTAACTTTGTGTTCTTGATTTCTTTGGAAAGATCAAGCTTGTAGGAGGCTCCCTAAGGCTTCCTAGCAACTTAACACCTCCCAAGGAAGGTATAAAATTCAAACCCTAGCCTTTACTTTATTTGTTAGTAAGTTTAATGGTTGGTGTTGTGAAATGAGAAGCATGGATTGTGATTATTAGTAGTTTGGTTTGATTTGGAAGTGTTTTGGTAATTGAAGCTTGATTATAGTTCATAGGTCTTGATTGTGGTTGTTTGAGTTGAAAACCTTGGAGATTATGGACTGATATGGTATGGTTTAGGTGAAGTTTTGTTGTATTGATGGTTATGAGTTGGTTGGTGGTTAATTGGAGTAGTTTAAACATTGGTAATCGCGTAAACATAGCCGTCGTAACGTCCAATTTTCTTTGGACTGTTTTTGTGCATAGCATTAGGACCCGAGAACCCCCTGCTAGATTCTTACCACTGCCATGTTTAGATAGCTCATGTTACGAGCTTCGTTTTGATATGTAGTTCGTTCGATTCCGATGCACGGTTTAGGAGAAACGACCGTTTCAAGTAACGGCGTTTCGCGAACGAAACTTTTCCCCTCGCCTTACTTTGAAACATAGGTTAAAGACCAAAAAGGGTTAATTAATGCATGAAACATTTATGGTAAGTGTGTTAGGCAGTTGGTAAGACACTCGCGAAGGAATCGCCTTAAAACTCGTAAAGGTTAAATTATTAAAAATGGTGGAGCCGAGGGTACCCGGGTGACTTAAGCAAATCAGTAAGCGCAAAACGAGCGTTAGAGTCTGAGTTGGTTAGAGTATAGATTTACAAGTGACTTTGGTTTAATTCCAACTTACTTGTTGCTTATAGGTTACCAGACTCGTCCCGAGCCATTCGTAACCCCCAGTCGCTCAGGCAAGTTTTCTACCCGTTATACTGTTGTTGTGATGAATATATGTATATGCATTATCTTGCGATAGATGCATGTTGGTTAATTAGCAAATGTTGTGATATATTGAAGCATGCTGATATAGTATATATATGCATGCCTGTTTCGTATTCTTGCCATATATATCTGTTGGTTCAGTTGATAATACCTATGCTAGAGAATAGCGGTAACTTGCATATACCCTTAGTATAGGGACCCAAAGGTGAAAACATTTTCTAAAACCGGGAGTCGAGGATCCCGAGTAGATTTTATATATATATATATATATATATTTATATATATATATATGGTTATAGTTTTCAAAACTATTAATCGAATAAGGTCTATTCGATAACTTTATTTTATTAATGAATATTATCTTGAATATTCATTCGAGGGCTTATGACTCATTTTATTTTATTAATTGAATATTATTTGAATATTCATTTGAGGATGTATGACTCCTTTATTTTATTTAATGAATATTATTTATAATATTCATTCGAGGTATTATGACTCCCCTTATTACTGAAATATATTCTTTATTTTATTAAAGAATAAGGTGTTAATAATCAAACTTATTTTCGATTATTCAAATAAAGATAATACTTTCATATAAGTGTATCGTTGGTTATTTAATACCCGTTTCAAGTATAAGTTTTAAAACTTCTACTTCAATTATTTTTATAAAGATTATTCTTTATGGGAATATTATTTAAATAATAATATTCAGATATTTTCTAATATATCACGACTGATTTATTTCATTAAATCAGCTTTACTCCAAACATTCTAAAAAATGTTTTCGAGTCTTCAAAATGATTTTAAAAGTTAGAGCGGATCCCAAAACTCGTTTTCCGATTTAAGATCTTCCTTTCGAAGGAGACTTGAATATTCGCTCAAAAATCTTGGGGATCCGACTCTGTGGTGTATTTTATATTCGCAACATGGTTACTGTTTTGAGAAAACAATTTGATTACTTGCCCAATGTTCGGGAAGTAAGTCCATCTGATTGAGTCGGCATAAGCGACAGGCCGGGGTACGGTCTATAAAGTGTAAGTGGCTGGGTGGCAGTCCATCAACGCGTGAGTGGCCGGGTAACGGTCTAGCGCGAGGTCCTAATGCGGCCAGGGTGATGACCGGTGAGGAATTCATCCATCTACAGTAGAAAAGGTTACTTATTGGTATCTTTGCCTGATCAGCAAGATATCTGGTTTATGCCAAAATTCTTTTCCTTCCAAATTCATTGGATATTGCAACTCTGTTCATACTTTACATGACAGTGGTTTTCAGGAAATGTATGGGAGATGTATATATGAATATATTTATATATCGGGACTTAATGAAGTATCTCGTAACTTCATTATTTATAATGATATTCAAAGATTGAATCTATTCAAATCTTGTCTTGTAGTCTCATCTATGTGATGAACCTTTGAAACTGATTATAACTTGAATGGGGGTAGTTCAAGTAGTATTTGGGAAAGATATAAGTATTTTGGGGTATCTTGTAACTTCATCTTTTAAACTTATATCTAGTTAATGATTATCTTATGCATGACAAAGATTTTCAGAAAAACGTTGAGACAAGTTTAGATATATGAGATCACCTTGCAACGATATTTTTATACAGTTATACACTGGAACTCTGTGTATATTATGCATGGAAGAGGACTTCCAAGATTTTGAAAAGTATATATGTATATATACTGAATATTTTGCGACTTCATCGCATTAAGATATCAAACTTGGTTCATTTCTTTTGACCAAGACTTGCATGAGTACTATGAGAAGGCTCATATATTGTAAATCATTATACATATTATTTTGGTGGGCTTGCTGCTCACCCTTGCTTTATTTCTTCATCACACAACAACAGTTAGGAAAGATGGCCAGACTCCAGCAGACCCAGCGCAAGCGCGTGGGAAGCGTCCCGCGTCTTCCCGTTGATGTTGTAGCTGCTATAGCTGCAGAGGTAGATCTATTGTAGATCAGACCATCTACTTTTGAGAATCAATTATGTATAATTATAACTTGTGGCAGATAATGGCAATTAACTGTAAATTTATCAAGTAATCATTTTGGGTTGTAATAACTTTTAAATTGTGGATTCAAAGACTTGTACTTATTTAAATTTCATCTCTGAGACTATAACGGGTTGTGGTGTGTGTTAGTGTGGGGTCACAGCATAAGGTTATTTATTATTAATTAAGTGAAGTGATATTGTGGAAAGAAAGACCGTGACGACCTGGATCCCCGACCCCGGATCTGGGGGTGTTACAGATTCCATTTCGGATTTCATGGCACTATGCCATTTCTCTGAGTCAACACTACCCATAGCCTCATTATAGGTCACAGGGTCGTCATCATCAATAATCGACAACTCATTGTGATTCTTAATGACAAGGCCATATTACCTCTCAGGTTGGCGAGACACTCTCCCTAACCTACGAATGGGCTGTTCCACAGAAGGTTGTTCAGTCAGAACAGGTGTTTCCACTTGATCCGTAGTAGTTTGTGCTTCTTGAACTTCATCAAGTTCAAATTTTGCTCCCACTGTTTCCTTTAAGGATAAACTCCTTTTCCAAGAAGGTAGCATGTCTGGAGACAAACACCCGATGATCGGTGTAAAAGTAATACCCTAAAGTCTCTTTAGGATATCTCACAAAACTACATTTTACGGATCGAGATTCCGGCTTATCTGGGTCAACTTTCTTGACATAAGCTGGACATCCCCAAATCTTAACGTGTTTAAGACTCGGTTTCCTTTCTTTCCATATCTCATACGAAGTTTGAGGAACAGATTTGGAAGGCACCTTATTCAGTAAATATGCTGAGGTTTCCAATGCATAACCCCATAGGAATACTGAAAGATCTGCATAGCTCATCATGGACCGAACTATGTCTAACAAAGTTCGATTTCTCCTTTCAGATACCAATCTGGAGGAGTCCACTGGGAGACTATACCATTTACTTTGAGATAATCTAGAAACACTCCATTAAAGTATTCACCACCTCGATCTGATCGAAGAGTTATAATACTATGTTTGGTTGTTCTCCACTTCATACTTATACTCTTTGAACTTTTTAAAGGCTTCAGACTTGTGTTTCATCAAACACATATCCGAATCTAGATCTATTATCCATGAAAGTAATGAAGTATGAAAATCCACCCATGGCTTGCTTAGACATTGGTCCACATACATTTGTGTGTACCATTCCTAGCAAATTTGCAGTCCTTTTTCCATGTCTACTAAATGGAGACTGCAGTGCCACTATAAAGTGAGATTTTCATCATCCCTTTTCTTTTATTAGTTTGTTCAATCTGAAGTAAATCATGCTCTATGTCATATACATACAGACCATTATTTAAAGTACCACGTCCATAAAGAATATTATCTCTGAGAATAGAACATTCATTATTCTCAATAATAAATGAAAATCCAGCCAAGTCTAACATGGGAATAATATTCCTCACAATTGAGGGAACAAACTAACAATTATTTAAAATAATAGTCTTGCCCGTAGGCGTATGAAAATGAAATGATTCTACATCTTCAGCTTGCTCCATTTCCCATCAGTAGAATCACCTCCTTTTCCCCAAAAGTCCTACTTCTCCTTAGTCCCTGCAACGAATTGCAGATGTCAGAACCATAGGCGGTATCTAATACCCAAGTAGAAATTTGGCTTAATGACATATTCACTTCTATCATGAACATACCTGAATCAGAAGCGGTAGTCTCACTACCCTTCTTCTTCTTCAATTCTGCAAGGTAAACCTTGCAGTTCCTCTTCCAGTGCCCCACCTTGTTATAGTGAAAGCAAATAACTTTGCTCTTGGGGTCTTCAGCTTTTGGTGGAACTGGCGTTTTCTCACCTACTTTCTTCTTCTTGGAAGGGTTCCTCTTCCTTTTCTTAGGATTGGAACCTTCACCAATTAGAAGAACATAACTCTTCTTAGGGGGAAAATTCGATTCCGCAGTCTTCAACATGTTATGGAGTTCAGGAAGGCTGACATCCAACTTATTCATGTGAAAGTTCACAACAAACTGCGAGAACGAACTCAGAAGCGATTGCAAGACCAAGTCTTGGCTCAGCTCCCCATCCATGGCAAAACCAAGTTGTCCAAGACGTTCAATCAAATTGATCATCTTTAGTACATGGTCATTCACAGGTGATCCCTCAGACATCCTACAACCGAACAACTCCTTCGATATCTCATATCGAGCTGTCCTCCCCGCCACATCATACAACTCTTGTAGATGCATTAGGATAGTGTGAGCATCCATATGCTCATGTTGCTTCTGTAGCTCAATATTCATGGAAGCTAGCATGATGCATTGAGCAACATTTGCATCATCTATCCACTTACGATACATAACATGTTCATCATTATGCGCATCGCTAGCAGGTTCAGTAGGCTTAGGTGAGTCAATCACGTATTCCAGCTTCTCAATCCTGAGAACAATTCTCAAGTTTCGAAGCCAGTCAGCATAATTAGGACCAGTCAACTTGTGAGCATCTAGTATGCTCCTGAGTGATAGTGCAGAAGAAATGACGTACAAAGTAAATCTGTAAATGATAAACACATAACAACACTTAGCAAATATTCGATTTCATTTTAAAACACTATATGAATCGGGTCTTTATTCATAAGTGGCTCCCACTAGTTTACCTAATTTATTCAACCCCCTACGTGAAAAAATTAAGCATTCATAATGCTAGTGGGAATAGGGATCCTACATTCCATTACACAACCCCGGTTGTGGCACGAAACGCCATGTAATGTTCAATAGGCAGACAACTCTTGTCAATTACATCTAATATTATTCCCTAATCAAACTTTAGCCTCTTGAATAATTGAGTCACGGCTGTGGCACGACCAACTCAATATTCTAAGTCAAGTCTAACCCAACATTCCGTACAATTGAATCAGTCCCCAAAGGCCCACGACTGTGGCACGTAACGACCTTTAGATTCTTATTCAATGTACACATCTCTATCTAATAGACAAGTATTTCTTATTTCGAAATCAAAGCCCTCGGTTGTGGCACGAAACGACAATGATTTAAAAATAAGAACTACTTTCTATCATGTTGGAAGGCTATGACCGACACAAGCCCGTTGTGTCATTGGCCAATTACTACTTGATATTATTTAATTTTAGAGGGATTATATTACGTTACAATCATAATCATATTATAAAGAGATTCTTCCTTTTAAATTAAATATTTCAAATCAATAATCAATAATCAGATGATTCCCAGATCAGGTGGAGCATTGTCAAGAGGCGTCACTTAATAACCCTTTCTTACAGATAGAAATCTGTTGTTGACAGAATCATCCTTTCTCTCATATCGAAAATTCATATTCAATTACGTGTTTCATAAACACAAGAATCTCATGATTGTATTCATAATATTATTATTAAGGTTATGAAACAATTTCACTATAATAGGTTGTCTAACGAACGCCTTATGTTCATTTAAGTTCACATAAATCTATCATCGCATGATAAACTAAGCATATATCACATATATAAACATGAATAAACATCAAGGTAGGCATGTTATATCATCTAGTATTTTAGTCTAAGCAATATACATCTCTATGTATCACATGAAGCACTTAAAAGCAATTCAAACGATCAAAAACAGCTTTAAAACACTTCTGTTAGCTATAAGCAGTTCGAAACAATTTCATAAAATATCATATAATATACCATTAGAAGCGTCTCGAAAAGACGAATCCAACGGCACCAAAAATGCCCTATTCTGAGCTGCCACGCGCCTGCACGTGCCGAAAAGAGGTCTCCCACGCGCCCCCACGCGCACACGCGCTGACAGGCGCGTGTCTGACAACCAACCACGCGGTTCAAGCGCCCCACGCGCCCCACGCGCCCTAACTCCTATGCTGACGTGAGCATGACGTCATCTGATGACGTTAGCATGACGTCAGCACGACGTCATTAGCGCGTGTCTACCACGCGCCGCGCGTGGCACGCCTGCGCGTGAGCCCCACGCGCGCGTGGTCGACGCGCGGTCCTCCCTCCTTTTTCAGTCAGTCGCCGCTTTTGCACAGAAAACGAGTCTGTTTCTCTCTTTTCTTTTACTGACAGCCGTGCCTGTCTTTTCTTTCTTGCCACCATACTTTAATAGCAGCACATCACATGTGCCATTAATTTCAACAGCAGCATAAACAACACAAATATATATACATAATTGAATATATATATATATATATATATATACTTATCTAATTACGAATTATTAATGATACAACTTCAAAAATTCATAATAAATAATCTATACATCATAAAATTATGAAAAAAATACCCAGACGATCTACAACACTTGTAGAACCCAAATCAACATTCAAAATTATTCTGAGAAATGATTTCTCATCAGACAAAATTAATCCATGATATAACTTGTAAAAATCATAATTAATTCATACAAGCACATAAAATTCTGAAATTTTTACCACAGATCTATATGCATACAACCTAAGCTCTGATACCATTGTTGGATTTTAATCACAGTGGAGGCATGGTAAAACACTTTTACACATATAAAATCCAAATAAAAGCATATAAATCGTGGTAAAAACGTAGGGATCGATTACTAACCTTTAATATGCGATCCAAAAGCAACGATCGGAGATCCTTAGCAGCTGCTCCTCAAACGTGAAGCACTCCACCGGTATCCACCAAAAAAACGATATTAAGGAGGATGAGGAGGTGGAGAGAATTAGGTTTTTCTAAAAATTGGGGTTAGAATAAAAATAGGGTTTATAATAGTATATTTATAGGAAAAATTTTCACCTGAAATTTTCCCATAAATATTATTATTATTAACCCATTTATTATTCTTATTAATAATTAAAACACCTTTTAATTATTAATCCTTTTTCTAAACACTTTAGAAATAATTCTCTCTCTCTATTTAGTTTCCAAAAATTAAATCCTTTAATTAATAATATTAAGAACTTTTCTTAATTAATTTATAATAAATTAAATCTCATTTAATCAATTATTAAATTTGCCAATTAATTATTTATTTCATAAATAAATAATTATTAGCCATTATTAATTAATTCCTCCACCATTAAATTATTCTCTTTTTATGGTGTGACCCTGTAGGTTCAATATTACGTCGGTAGTAGAAATAAATAATAATAAAACTATTTTATCATTATTTATATAAATTCTCTAATTTATTAAATATGATTAATTAATTAATCACATTTATTCTACATCATGAGGGATACTTCTCAGCATATCGTGACTATCCGGATAATATGAATTCACTGCTTAGAATACCAAGAACCTATTCAATAAATAGTTACCGTACAATAAACTCCTTCTACCCTATAATGTCCCGATTAAATACTAGGCATGGATCTCGTGTCAAGCCTATCTAATTTAATCACTTGCTTACCATTTACTATGCTTAGTTCTATACAAATTAGAAACTCCTTTCTAATTTCATTCACTCTGGCCAGAGATTCCTGAACTAGCATAAGTGGATCGGCCTTGAACATTCGCTTCCTTCACTGGAAGGGGTAGATCCTTTATTGATCATACACTATCTTCGTGTACAAATTCCTATACCCAGTAGAGCCCTAATAATTGTCCCTGGAGACTAAGAACTAAACCAAAGCATAGTTCAGTGTACACAAGATGACTATGATGACCTCAAGTCTAAGGATACTTGTACAACTATCACTATGTGAACAACTGCTGACACGTTAGTAAACTCCATCAGTTGTTCAGCTGTGCGAGTCATGTTCAGTGAACTTATTCTATAATAAGCACCTACATACTAGCTATAGTGTCACCACACAAATGTCTATGAGAACAGACATCCTTCATAATGAAGCAAGCATAGTATGTACCGATCTTTGCGGATTATTAATTACCAGTTAGTAATCCTATGACCAGGAACTATTTAAGTTTAGAGTTATCATCTTTTAGGTCTCACTATTATGATCTCATCATAATCCATAAAAGCTTTACTCTAAACTATGGTATATCTTATTTAAACACTTAAATAGATAGAGCCCGTAATAAAAACAAAACAAGTCTTTTATTAATATCAATGAAATCAAAACAGATTACATAAAAGTTATTCCTAAATCCTAATACATGATTGGACTTAGGACATATTCCTTTCACTAAGTTTGTTCCTAACAACTACTCAACTATTCCCTCTAAGGATGAAGCTCCATCTGAACTTCACCTCATCCAAGACTTTTTGTCTCGAAGTGAAATAGGTTGTGCTTTGACCCAACCTGAAGCAATCTCAGGGACTCAGGTGTTGGAGTTCTGGAGGTCAGGAGTTTATGATAATGGTGGTGCTAATGGGTCCCCAAGCATCATATTTACAATAGGGGAGGATGCACATATGGTGACTTTGGCCACAGTTCGACAAGCACTCCAATTGTTAGAAAACTGCACTTATTCAACAGTTGAGGAGTCAGCTCTTCAACAGCTCATGTCAACTTATTTACAGTTTGTTGCTCTGAAGCACCTCAATTAGCAAGTGAGTTGATTTTACCATTTAAACTTGCTAAAAGAGCTTTTACTGATTTATTATCAACTGATAATAAGAATACTGTTTTAAGACCCCTCCAAATTCCACTATCAGTCAAACAGTTTTTGGTAAACTCTGACCCAAACACCTATACCTACATATATCCTGATGTCCAACAATCTCAACCTCCATCAGCACCTCCAACCACTATACAACCAACCACCTATCAGCCTCAACCAACTCAACCCACCATCTGAACATACATCCAACCAGCTCAATCCTCACAACAACAACCATCAGTATCTACCATCAGACCTTCATCTTCCAGGCCTAAGAGGGCAAAGTCTGTTTCTCAACCTCCACCAAAGAGAAGGAAGATGATTCTAAGGGATGAGTCAGATGATGAAGAAGCACAGGTTCATGCATCAGAACCTGCGACTGTTGAAGCTGAAAATGTGGTGTTTCTAAAAGAAGCTGAAGGGTCAACCCATCAGAATTTAGAAGAAGCTGAGGGTTCATATACTTTGAAGAGGAAAAGAACTGTAAGTTCTGATAATAAAGCAACTCCTTCACTATCAAGGAGATTAAAGAAAATGAGAGCAAGAAGGCACATGGCTATGCCTCCATCAGAGAATACTGAAGAAGCTGTGGAAGGGGATCAGGAATCTCTGATCTCACAACTAATTGTACTTAAAGCTTTGCCATCTCCAACTCAAGCTCAAGACACTGCTCAAGATAATGTGTTCACACCTCCTGTCTCTCCTATTCATGACAAAGCTACAGATAATGTTGAAGAACAAGCTGCAAGTTCTGAAATAGATATTCACAATCTAAATATACCAACTGTTCTTTATCTGGAAGCTCCAACAACAGCAGCTCAGCCATCTACAGTCAATTCTCCTATTATACAGGCTGAGATACCAATAACTCCTATTCTGGAGATAAATTCTGATGATCAGAATTAAGATGAAGTTGTTCCCGAATCTCCAGTTGCCTCACATACTCTTATACTGTCAGAGGATATTGAGTCTTCTTCCAGTTCTGAAGACAGTGTTTCAGTACATACTCCAGCTCCTATTCTTGGAAAGGAGGCATTGATCCAAAAATTTGTTGAACAGGATGCTCCTATTCCTTGGGAAGATACTCACAGAGGTGTGGAGTGGACCAAGAAGTTGAATAAAATTGATTTCATTCCAAGATCCAAAGTACTGACAGACCATATTGAAAAAGATGATGAGTTGCTCACAAATTCTGATTTTAAGACACAACTCAAAGTCACAGCTCTGTCTACCAAAAATCTTCAAGTCTACACTCTGCTACTCATGAAAAGGTTGACAAACTTCTTGAAAAGGCTAAAAAGCTAGATATGGAGACCAAGCTTGATAATAAGTGTTAGCCCCTAACAATGCAACAAGAATTACAGAAGGGGGTTGAATGGAATTCTTGAAACTTTTTCTGAATTACAACATGTTCTATCTTAATAATATATATAGGTGTTTGATTTGCTAAGTGCGGAATAAGAGTTAGTTAAATCAAAACATAAAGTAATAAAAACACAAGTCTTTAAAACTTTCGGGTGGATTTGAATGTATCCACTAGATATATATATATATATATATATATATATATATATATATATATATATCAAGAGAACTCTGTGAAGCTTGAACAACTCATAACTGCTTACAAAAATAAGAACAACTAAACTTACAGAGAAATGCTAAGGATACAACTTATAAATGTTTCTCTGAAAAATACTTGCTTAGTCTTGTTGTTGTTCTATTTGCTACTCTTGGTTTATATATTACCAAGATTACACAGTAATAAGACAAGATAATAAAACAAAATCTATCAAGTCTAATACTATGCTGCTTCACCACTTTATTCCAACATCTTTGAATATCTTCATATTAGCATGGAAATGGAAATGCTTCTTTGTTCTCAGAAACCCAGTTGAATAGGCTTCCACATTCCTTTTGCATACACTCGACGCATGTGACTATGTTGTCACTATCAACAGATGTTCAAATTGATTATCCGTCGGGTACATGATCATCCGTCAGGTTGCCTTATTGATCATCCGTCGGCTAGCTTTGTTGATCATCTGTTGGGTAGCTATTTGGCACTTGACTTTATTTCATTTATGCAGAATTACAAGACATCATCTATGTACAATTAATCAACCTATTCTGCATATCTAATTAAAGTCAACATGACTTATATGCTACTACAGAATCTAAACAAAGGTATTTGCAGAAATGTGCTTCATGACTTATTATTACACAAGCTACTCACTCGATGCATAACAAATCATCATCCGTCGGGACTATATTCCTTATCCGTCGAGTGCTACATTTTTCACTAAGTTAAATCTACTAAGGTGTTTTGTTAATGAAATCATCAAGTTCACAACATATTCACAACAATCTCCCCCAATTTATGTTTACTAGAATTGTAGCCATAAATTAAGAGAAACTTGATGATAACAAAACACCCTAAAAATACAAATTTAAATGGAAGTAGATAAAACTGTAAAGTGCTTCAATTAACAAAGTGTACAAAGATTTTCTCACAGTCATTTTCAAGGTGCTCCTCTAGCATGAGCAGATTAATCTATTTACTTGAAGATCTGGATCTCTTTCCAAGCTTTCTGTTGTTTTCTTCTATCTGATTTTGGAGCTGTCTGTGGAATTCCAGTTTATCAGATTCTGAGAGATTTAACATTTCTTGCATTTCCAAAAGAGTCTCATTGCTAAAGATGCTCAATTCGTCTTCTAATCTGAAGAATCTTCTAACTCCTTTATCATTCATGAATTCCATCAGCCAGTTGGGCCTTAGATGCACTCTACTCCCCGTGTAAGGAATAGTTAGAGTCTTTGGGAGTGCATCTTTGGCTCTAATATTCCTCAGTACTTCAATCTTCTTTAGAACAAGTCTTCTAGCTGTCACATTGAATCTAAAGTTCTTCTTGAAGGATGAATAAACCTTTATCAGCATAAATTAGCTTTCTTGAAGGATCCTGTGAAGTGGCCACTGTATCTTTTTTCCTCCCTTGTACTTGAATACTAACCTTTCAGGTAGATTCCTGTAAGCATCAATCCCTCTGACTTCTTCCAGTTCATCTAGATAGAGGTTAAATATGAGAATTCCTTGATGTCACAGATGTACATGATGTCTCCCTTGTTAAATTTGGTTTGAGCTTTGGTTAGGGACTTGGATCTGAGAGTTGAGGGCTTCACTTTCTTGACTGCTCTGGTCTTTGTCTTCTTTGGCTTCATGAATTGAGGTAGATTGAGTTCAGGTATTGGTAGACTATCCCAGTCTATTGGCTCATCCTTTGGAATGATAGGTTCACCATGAAAGTTCTTGGATGGATCTATCTTGAATTCTCCATGTGCCACAGAGGGCATGGATGTTTGAGTTGTTGCAGATATAGACTCTTTGGGAAAGTACCCTTCCATCTCCTCATCACTGAAGTCCAATTTTTCTCTTGATTCTTTGCTTGTACCTTGGCTTCTTTATCTGTGGAGGTGCATTTTGCATTTCTTGATCTTGAGATTCAACAATTTCAGATGGTTGTGCAGAAATTTACTGTGAGGGTTTCACAACTTGTAACTTGGCCAAGATAGCAGGTTGCTCCTTCTTTTCTTTGACCTTTTTAGCATCTAGAGCAGCTTGCTTCTTTTCTTGCTTCAATCTTGCCTTTCCTTCTCTCTTTGCTTCAGCAAATTGAGGGTGTCCAGTCACCACACAAATTTCCTTACCATTCCTGAAAACTTTACCAATTCTTCTTTTCAATGCTGAATCAGCTGGATCCTTGTAGAATGCTATAGACCTGGCCAACAGCTTCTTTTCATCAGGCTTTGGTGTCTCATACACTGTGTCCAAGGGGTTCTTTAGTGAATATTTTGGATAGTTCACCCTTGGCTTTAAAATTAGCTTAGCCTTTGGAGACTTAATGCAGGATGGTTGTCCTCTTTCCAGATTATTCATGCTCATTTCATTCACAGAGATTTTCCTGACTTGTGAGTGATGAATGGCTGATTTTTCTGGCTTCTTTACTAACCCAAACCTCTTTTGTATATCCTCATCAATTTTCTCCCAGTTGATTGGACTTAACTGCTTCTTTTCAGCTGCTCTCAATGTGGTTGTTGCTTCATTAATCAGATCAATGATGTCCTTAGTTGGTGGGTTAGTGAAAGCAATTGTGGGCACAATTACTTTGCTAACTTGAATGTTAAGCTGCTTTTCCCCCTCACTTGAGCCATTCTCCCCCTTTTCGTTATCATCAAGTTATGTGGGATGGAGTTGAGCAGCCACCAACTATTGAAGAAGTGTAGTCTGAGCTTCTTAATTGGTGAGTATCTTGGCCATTGACTTCTCTACAGCAGACAGTCTTGAGTCCATGGCCTCAACTTTCCTATTGAGATCAGCCTCCTTCCTTAGCTTTTGAGCAATTTCAGTCATGGTGGTTGCAAGGAGTCTAGCATCCATCCTCTCTATAACATCTTGCTTGACTTCAGAAATCTCCTGCTTGATTGCATCCACACTCTAACTGTGTTGGAGGGCTTGAATTTTATGCAGCTGGAGTGCTTCAAGATGTGTTGTGAGCAACTTCTTGGTGCTAGCATTGGAAGATGCCTGAATGGCTGCTTGGGTGTCATGAATTAGCTTGAACAGTGTTGATTGGAGATGTGAGTAGGAACATTCTTTTGTGAGCATCCAGGTAGGAACAGCTGCATCTCCCCTTATGTCCATGTTGTCTTCCTCATCATCCCCATCAGTATCCCCAAAAGAAGCTTCATCCAGTTCAAAATCACTGCCAATGTTGGAAGGCATAGCAGTGATTGCATCATTTGTTCTTTGTAAAGATTGTGTAGTATGCACCAAGTTCAGCGATCTTTCAGCCTCCTCATTGCCCTGTACATCTAGAGTTTGGTAAGCTGTCACAGGGCTGAGTAAATGTCTCAGCATCTAGGGAAATGGAATCTATAACAGCTTGATATTCTTGCTGAAATAGCCTTTCCCATTCTGCATCATTGACATTCATTGACTCACTTGCAATGGTTTCCACCCTTATC
This sequence comes from Apium graveolens, assembly GCF_009905375.1. Classification (NCBI taxonomy): domain Eukaryota; kingdom Viridiplantae; phylum Streptophyta; class Magnoliopsida; order Apiales; family Apiaceae; genus Apium; species Apium graveolens. Next base: position 141,953,945 of record NC_133651.1, on the reverse strand, counting down.
ACTCCTGTACCTGCATTTCTCTCTTGATCTCTCTTTTTTTGCATCAAGGTCTCACCTTGGCTCCCCACCCTCACAACCTCACCTTCACCATCTAAGGCGGGACTCCTTACACTCACTTTTGCCAATCCTGAAGAAATGGATTGCATTTGTTCACTTTTTTTTTCTCTCCTTTTTCCTGGGAGCAACCCAGACTCTCACTTATTTCACTCCCTTCCCTCAATCCTAGGAGTGATTGCACTACCACTAAGTCTTCTGCACTTGTAATAATTGAAGAAATTTGAAGCTGTGCAGAGACACTCGACCGATAAGGGATATCCGGGTTAGCAGTTTGACTATCCGACGGATAACTCCTGTTAAGCTTAACCGTCGAGATACAATCACTACTCGATGGATGAACAATATCCATGGAGTGAGTATAAATGAATGAGTTTGGAGTGGAAACTATTGTTGACTCTGTGCAGATTGATGAGAATTTTGGCACAGATATCTCAATAGTTTCAGAAATAAATGGCAAGTGAGCCAACAAATCATCTAGAAGATGATGCTCACTTGCTTGGATTTTTGGCTTCTCCAAGAGAGTTAAAGATGGAGAATTTGAAAGTGATGTGTTTATCATATCAACATCCAAAGAGTGTGTGGGAGAGTTTGGTGTTTTAGATGCTTCTATTATTAAAGATTTTGGCTGTGACTCCATATTTATTGAAGCCACATCAACCTGACTTTGAGAAGGTGCAGTGAATGTGTCTTTAGCACCAGTTTGCACAGTGTGTGAACCCTGTGCATCCCCAAGGGTCTTTGATTTCTTCTTTCTAGTGTAATTTTGGGGTGAGCTTGTGTCCCTTAACCTTTTGGCCTGTGCTCTTAGCTGAGAGCTTTGTTCAATAGTCACATCCTTTTGGGAGGATGCAACTAGTAATGAGCTTATATCCTTATTAAGCACTGCAGTTTGTTGGGAAACTGCAGTGTGGCTAGGATGGGAAACACTCACCTCTCCAACCTTATCCTTAGGGTTTCTTTGATGTTCACCCTGTCCCTCACCTTTCTTACCCACCTTCACACTCCCCCCCTTTTGGTTTGGTGGATTTTACAACTGGCATATTTTGAGAGACACCAGATGGGGCTTTCTTTGCCTTTGTTTTTGAAATTTTGGGTTTGGCAGCTTGGGTAGGCAACTGTTGGGTCAATGATACAGTTGCCAAAGCTGCACTAGAATGCAAAGAAATTTATGAGGCTGGAAGAGTAGAGACAGATGAACTTACCTCACTTACCCGAGGTGCCTCCATAACAGGAAAATAGAAGAGTGGCACCTCTTTATGATGATTTGCCCTATTCAAATCTGCAATGATTCTCCTTTCTTGAACCCAACAATCTAATTTGTTGGTGGGGTTCTCAAGTACAATGTCCTCAGAGAGGTGGTTAGAAAGCATCATTAAAAATCTAGCATAGTAAATATTTTTACACCTCTTATTTAGCTCCCCTAACTTAAACCCCAACTCAAATATGACAAGATCACTAAAGTTGAAAAATTTATCAGTTACTAGCATGTAAAGCATGTTAAGCATAGAGATATTAACTGAATCGAAATTGTTGATTTTACCAGAAAATACCTTAGTAACTACATCACATAAATAACTCCATTCCTTCCTAAGACCCAACCTTTTAATTTCACTTAATTTAGAAGTAGAGAGTGCATAGCCTATGGAGTTAAGCATAATAACAATGTCAGTGTCTGTGTATGGTGAAGTTACAGTATTATCAGGAATTTTGAAACATGCTTTAAAAATATCACTATTAACATAGAATTCCTTACCTTTAATAATGAACGTGATAGTCTTATCAGTTGAGTTGTATGTTGTATTCGTCCACATCTCTTCAACAACTTCACAGTAGATGGTTGGTGATTCCAATATGGTATAGTTGAGTTTGTAGTTCTTTACAAAATCCATCATTTTGTGGTAGTCGCCGGACTGTTGAATCCCCTTGTTCACAAGAGCAGTGAAGTTGTTCTTCTCATAGATAAATCCAGTTTGAGACATGATCTTGATGACTGGTGCCATTATTAGAAAGTAAAAACTTGCAGAGAGAGAAAGTAAGTGCTTTTGAGAAAGAGAGAAGTTAGAGCAGATGATTTGAGAAAGATAAAAGAAAAGCAATGAAAATGAATTATGCTTTTATACTATCTCAAAAATAACTGTCAAAAATAAAAAAAGTAAAATAAATTGACCAATAAAAATTGTTACGACCGGCATTTTGTGTAATATTATTTTCGAACTCTGTATAATATTAGAGTCGATTATAAATATATTTATTGATTCTACATTCGTGTGAATATAATTTGCTGCATTATAAATTGCTTTATTTAAAATATGAATTTTTCAAAGCGAGAGTTTTATTAATTGCTCTTATTCTTGACTTATAGAGAATATTCTTTACCTTGGAAGAATTATCTTTTAAAATTTATTTCATTCACAAATCACAAAAGTGATCTCATAAAATTTCTAAAAATCCAAGTTATTTTATGGTACAACTTTTATAATTTTCAAAATTTTATTTTATTTTATAAAAGTAAATCTTTGAAAATAGTTGTTTAGTAATTAGAAATTTACATGGATACCCATGCATGAAAATACCCTCCCATTCAACTTAAACGGCTAAAAAGACAATTCCAACCCCACTAACTCTCATTTTACTAGCCAAATTACTTCTTTGTCCTTGCATGCAAAATGACTCAATCTTGCTAGAGGGTTACTTTTGTCAATTACCAACTCCACTCACATTTAGACAAATCAAAACCATAAAACAAGCACAAGTTGTCATGATCATTTTATTTTTCACTCCACACTCCACCCTCACCTCACTCTCTCCTCCCTCTCTTCACTTCCCTCTCGGCTAAACCCCTTCCCCCATCCCCTTCAATTTTTCTTCATCAATTCCTTGACATTCGAGTGTAATTTCAGTACTCATTAATATAAAATACACTCTCCAAGAAGTTCCATGCTTAGGAGATGAAGTTTAATGCTTGCATGTCTTGTTTTTATGTGATCTCCATGGAGAAACTCTTAATTCATGTGGATTAAAGAGTTCTCCATGAGATATAATTTTTATGTGCATAAACTAAGTGTTTCCTTGATTAAAAGTCCTTTAAAACACTTGCATGCTACTGATCTTTAGTTGTAATGCCATGTTTTACTTTGCCTGTTAGAGATAGGGCATTATTTTCAAGAATGATCAAGCTATATATGCTCTCTTTTTCGAAAATATGCATGCATGTTTGGTTTGTAATTAAATTCAACCTATATGGGATAAAAATAAATTGTTTCCTTGATGTCATTCTTGATCTTAGTTGTTAAAAGATAGAGTGCATGATCCCTTGAAATAATTTAGTATTTTAAGTCAAATTTATGAGCTAATAATCCCATTGTTTAGTCGAACTTGTTTTTGTGATCATTGTGAGTTGCATGTTAAGTTTTAGTTTGTATTTTGGTTCTATAGGGCATGAATGATCTCCATTCTTGATTGAGGTCTCAGTTTAGAGTCTTATAGTAGTAAGTTTGCCTTGGTTGAGATTTAATTCGTGGTTTTGAAGTGGTCCTGAAATTTTTTTCCAAATTTGCATGTGAGTTGTGTGTTGATTTTGAATGGACATTTCTTAGGCATTGTGAGGCCCAAGCCACGGGGAGTTAGTAATTGTGTTGTAGTTGAGTGAAGAAGCCATAAATTAGAGAAACCCAACCATTTAGTGAGGTGCACACACCAAAACTTAGATTTTTCCATAACAGGGGACAAATTGAGTTTAGTACCTTTTGGAGGTCAAAAAGTTGGATTAAAAGTAAGCCCTTATTAGGCCTTGATTAGTATTGATACTAGGGAGTTTAAGGAAGAGTTTCAAGTCGAACCATGGAGGTTTAGAGTTAGAACCAATGAGTTTAAGTTAGTCCAAAACAGGGCAGTTTTCAGGACACCACCCATTTAGAGTTGTGTCAACTTTGAGGTTAGGCCTAAAAAAATCTAGGAAGGCCTTTAGTGTCATTACAAGTGCAAAAGTTAGCTTATATACTTAAGAATCCATTAGGTCAGTTTTGGTTAGGAATATTCGAGCTTTATTGGTGTCAAAAGCCGAGAGTCGCCTAAGGTGTCGCCATAAGTGTGCAAGTGAGAATGCATTCTTTTAGCGTTTAGTTTTGTGGATCCTATGAGTGAGGCATGAGTGAGCCCTAGTGTTTCCATTTAGATATAGGTCAGTAGAGTGTTAGGCCAAGGTTTTGGCTAAGAGAATTGGGACCACCAAGTGTAGGCCCTTCAAGAGTCGAGACTAGTTTAGTAATGTGTCGCAAGTGAAATTGTGGAGATTTGAGAGTGAGATAATTCAAGTCCTGAATAAAGCACCAAGTCTAAATAATAGTATGAGTATACCTATATGTGTTATGTGCTCCAAGGTGCTACTATATGTATATGTGCATGGTATTGTGTGTTAACTTAATGTCTTATGCAATATAAGACACCAAGCGTTACTTGGAGTCAATTTGTGAATTTAGTGTTAGGGTTGTTTGGTGTCATAAGAGTCCGTAGTAATGAGGGATTCTTATTATTTTGTAGGATCGAGTGAATATAGGAAGTTTTCCGTCAAGGTCGAGTAGTGCTCCCATCGCTCTCAAGACAAGTCGTGTGTAGTCAAGCCTTCTCAAGGCAAGTGTCCTTCCCTTGTAAACTTATATCATGCAAGTATATTCCTCTTGTAAATATTTTTTGATGCAAGTGACCCTCTTTCAAACTTATATTTATGCAAGTGTACCCCTCTCTCGTATTTTTACAATGCAAGTGTTACACCCTTTCTAAACTTATATTGTGCAAGTGTACTTTTCCTTCGTAATGGTATTATGCAAGTATTTTCCCCTTATCGAATTGATATTATGCAAGTATATTCCTTTTGTTAATCATATGTTCTGCAAGTACCCTAAGATACTTATTGGAACCATGATATCTTGCTTGTTAAAAGAATTTGATGTTGCCCATTGTCGTAAGTACCCGAACTTAATTTGAGTTAGTATAATTGTTATACCTTGATCACCCCAAATTCATTCAGAAGCGTTTCATACCTTTAATAATCATTCATATACCTTTGTTGTATTCCCCTTGACTTAATATTTAAATATCCTTATTGATTATTCATTATCAAATTTCCTTGCGAACTTGAGAAAGTTAATCCCTTCGAATCATATTACCATTTTCAATTGTTTATTATTTCCTTTCATTAAACCGTGAGATAACGATTCATTTGTACACTTTCTTATTACCCCTTACTATGATACTCGAACATTGAAATTTCTTTGATACCCTATGATTGTAACCCTAGTTGAGATTCCTACCTTTGTGGTTTATTGATTCGAACCCTTTTTCAATACTTTCTTCCTTGATTTTTAAACTATTGATATTCATCTTTGACAACCTCTAGTAAGAAGATTGTTCTTCTGTCGATAAGAATCTCATAATCTTAATACTTTGATTATTGATCATAACCCTATTATTTGAAATCCTTCGGAATTGGAATGATTGATAACCTTACTTATAATCATTAGAATTTCCCTCTGTTGAACTATTGTTACTCAACCCTGATTATTCCTTTAAATCAGTGAATTGTTCCTTTGTATTGAACCCTGAATTGATTTCCTCACCCTGATAGTTCAATTCGTCTGGCAATAAACCTTAACTTATTACAACTGTTGTTTAGTTTGGCCTAGAATTCCTTAAAGAAGTACACGATCCTTCCATGCTTAAAGACTTTTGAAATGTTATTATTTCTGGCATCAATTTTTTATAAAAATGCAAAGTTTTTAAAAGTGAAATTGTTAAAGGGACAAAAAAAATGTTTTCTTGAGAATAGTGGATCTGGACTAAGACGCAGGTCCTTTCCATACTTATTTGAGAATTAAAAGCTGCCTCGGGATCCCATCAAATTTGTTAGAACCCAGCGAGGTTCGGGATTACTTCGCGGCTGATCACCAGCTGTAATCCGTAGCGTCATAAAATGATTTTTGAGTTAAGAGTTGATTCAAAAAGATTTTGATCTGATTAATGATGCCATTTTCTAATTGTTTAACTTATGAATTTGAACTGTTGTTAATATTCCAATTGTTGATTATATACCTTGTTGTGCATTTGGCTCACCTCTTGCTATTATTTATGTATTTCAGCTAGCAAGTATGGTTAGATTCAAGCAGACCGCCCGTAAGTCCACTAGAGATACTGAGGCTTATTTGAGAGCTCAGGTAGATAGCTGAAAGTCTATTGTGAGGACCGGTAGTTATGAAGTTGTAATAGTTTGTAGTGTTGGACTGTTCTTCAAACACTAAACCTAGCGATCTTGGATATTGTCTGTAAATAGCCTTTTGTAATATTATTTAATTATTAAGTCATTTATATTGTTAAGTGTAATTTGGGGCTGTGACAGGTCTTGGTGTCAGAGCTATGGTTTAGAGTCCCTGGAAACAGTCCAAATAGGTTATAAAGTGTATAATATAAATATAGGAAGCGCGAGAGAGTAAGTAGATATTATTCGGGTAAATAGATAATATTTCCCTTCATTATATCTCAGCAAAGGATGCATTCGTCTTTTTCTTTAGTGCCATCCGATACTATCTCTTTCTTTGTGTACGCTGATTTGAGGCTTCAGTTTGATAGGCTTCAGGGGAAGTATGATCGATTGTTGGAGTGACTCGATGTAGCTTTTGAGGATGATACTCGACTTAAGAATGAACCTTGGGCGCAGTTGATCGTGAGACTTGAGTTCTTGTTGCAGTTCGTCAATAATAAGCTCAATGAGATGCCAGCGCACCGCGACCGCAGTAGCCAGCATACCATCCAGCTAGTGGCAGATGAGCTTTAGGGCATAGTGAAGGTGCTTCAGAAGTAGGAGTGGATCGAGATTCTGAAGGCTCATGATGATAGCGTTGAGACTCAGGAAGCAGAAGATTAGGTCGATTAGGAGCTAGATTTCCTAATTTCCTTTCCAGTTGGCTATCATTCTAGTTGTTGAACTCTTGAACTATGTAGTTTCCCTATTTCCTTGTTGAACTTTGATATCGTTGTCTTTTATTCGAACCTTAATTATTGTGTTGTAAGCCGACTTTGCTTTGATGATTAATACCTTGCTATTTCATTTCAATTTCTCTTTCGTTTCCATATCTAGAATTGTCTATCACCTTTATTGCTAATAACCAAAAATCTGAATTGCATGTGATAACCTTAACTTGTAAAACCCCTTAAGTTGAAATAATTGTTATATTTACAGCTGTTTTGTTAAACCTTTTTATTTCAGAATCATGCAACCCAAAAAGACGAGGCAAACTAGTACCTCTACCGACCCTGATATCCTTCGAATATTGGAAACTTTACAACAACAAACCCATACACTTGCTCAACAACAACAAACTACTCAACAACAATTCCAACAACAACAATTTTGAAACCCAGAGAATCATGAACAACACCAACATCAACCAGGTCCACCAGTACCTTCTCAGCCAATAGTAACTTTCAAAGCTTTTCAAAGTATGAACCCTCTAGCTTTTCATGATACCACTGATCCAGTTGTAGCCAACACCTGGATAAGAGAAATGGAGAGATCTTTCGAATTGGTTAGGTTAGGGGAAGAGCAGAAGATTGTCTATGCTACGTATTTTCTGAAAGGAGAAGTGATCTATTGATGGGATTCTGTGAAGGCCATGGAAGCAGTTCAGTTAGTTACTTGGGCAAGATTTAAGGATCTATTCTTGGAGAAGTATTATCCCAAGTATATTCAGAAGCAGATGGAAATGAAGTTTTTGGAATTGAAGCAAGGGAATATGTCAGTCTTGGAGTATGAGAAGAAGTTCACAAAATTATCAAGGTTTGTGGCCAAGTATGTGGGAACTGAAGAAAAGAAAGCCCAAAGGTTTCAGCAAGGGCTTGAATATTGGATTCGAGATAGAGTGTCGATGTTTGAAATTGATACTTATGCAGGAGTAGTTCAGAAGGCGGCTTTGATTGAAAGTAATTGAGTGCAGTCCAAGAAGGAAAGATATAATAAGAAAAGGAAGGTATTTCAAGGAGAAAGGATAGAATCAGAAGGTCAAATATACAAGAATGTGAAGAGGATTGGATTCCAAAAGGGATGGAACTCACGGAAGAAAGGAGAAGTGAGTAAGAAGCAGAATAACAAAGGAAATTTCCAACAGAATCAAGGACCAGCGAGTGAGAATAGGCAGCCAAGGGTTGAATGTAAGCACTGTGGAAGGAGCATCCGGGAGTTTGTAATAAGATCAACATGACTTGTTATCAGTGCAATCAGAAAGAACATTTGGTAAATGAGTGTAAGGCTCAGAAGACGGGAATTACTTGTTTCAAGTGTGGGAAGCAAGGACACATGGCTAGGGAGTGTAAGTCGGCAGGACCAATAGAGAATTTGATGAGTGTAGCAACGACCAGTGCAACTGTACCGACTGAGGTATTGGCTTTACCTTCACCGTCTTAACCAGTTTCACAAGCATCAGCACGGATTTTAAATTTGAAAATGAAGGACGATGTTCAGAACTTAGATGTGATCGCAGGTAAGCTCTCTATAAACAATGTTGAAGCTAAAGTATTGATTGATTCAGGAGCTACAAGATCTTTTATATCCGAATCTTTTGCTGGTAGAATAAATTATGATAAGAAGGATATGAATGAGGTAATGAGTATAGTAATTTCTAATCAAGAAAAGGTACCTGTAAGTCAGTTTTGTCCAGAGTGTGAGATTGATATCTCGGGGAACAAGTTTCGCCTCGATTTGATACTCTTCAAGCTAGGAGAGTTTAATATAATCTTAGGAATGGATTGGTTAGGAAAGAATAGTGCTCAGATAGATTGTAAGTCTAAAAGAGTTTATTTAAGGTCAAAGAATGGAATGAAAGTGGTGTTTAAAGGACAAAAGCAAGAACAGTTATTTCTTACAGCTGTTCAGGCTAGCAAGTTGCTTAGGAAAGGTTGTGAGGCATTCCTAGCTTATGTAGTGGATTCGTAGAAGGAAGTTCCTAGTATAGAAGCGATTCCAGTGGTGAGAGAATTTCCGAACGTGTTTCTAGAAGAGTTGCCAGGATTACTGCCAGATCGACAAATTGAGTTTGAGATTAATCTTGCTCCAGGAGCAGAACCAGTTTCAAAGGCACCGTATAAAATGGCCTCAACAGAGATGAAGGAGTTAGCAAGTCAATTGCAAGAACTTTTGGATAAATATAAGGCCCAGTATGTCACCATGGGGAGCACCAGTTCTGTTTGTAAAGAAAAAGGATGGAAGTATGAGACTGTGTATATACTATCGTGAGTTGAACAAATTGACGATTAAGAACAGATATCCGCTACCAAGGAAAAATGATCTATTTGATCAATTAAAAGGAGCTAAGTGTTTCTCTAAGACTGATTTAAGGTCAGGATACCATCAGTTGAAGATCAAGCCAGAAGATATTCTGAAGACGGCATTCAGGACAAGGTGATTCATATGCATCCAAACAGCTTAAACCTCATGAATTGAAATATCTGACTCATGATTTGGAGTTAGCAGCTATAGTATTTGCGCTCAAGATATGAAGGCACAACCTGTATGGAGAGAAGTGTAAAATATACATGGATTATAAGAGCTTGAAGTATATATTCACTCAAAAGGAGCTCAACATGAGGAAAAGGATATGGTTGGAGCTTATAGAGAAATACGATTAATCGATACATTATCACACAGGAAAGGCGAATGTAGTAGCCGATGCGCTCAGCAGAAAGGAAAGATTAAATTTGATGGCATTGCCAAAGGAGTTGTTTGAATAAAATACAGTTTGATTCAGTTTCTGCTTAATGATTGATATTTAGTTTGCTGTTAAATATCAAAGGTGGTATTAATATAGATGATTGATGTTGACTTCAATATGGGATGTTGTAAGCATCAAAGTTTGTATTGATATCTTATTTGATATGACATCAAACTGAATATTGATATCAAGAGAATAATCGAATGACCGGAGAAGAGTTATGTACGCAAAAAGTTGAGCAAGGGATATTAAGATTTTCATCAAGGATTTGGATTCCTCAAGTAGTTGAACTGAAAAATGAAATACTGTGGGAAGCTCATAATTCTACATTTTCAATCCATCTGGGAAGCACCAAGATGTACCAGGATTTGAAGCAGAATTTTTGGTGGCCAAATATGAAGCGAGAAGTAGCAGAATGGGTTGCGAGGTGCTATACTTGTTAGAAAGTCAAGGCAGAACATCAAAGACCAAGTGGATTCATTCAGCCTTTAAAGATTCCAGAATGTAAGTGGGAAAACATTGCCATAAACTTTATAGTAGGATTACCACGAACGAAATCTGGACATGACATTATATGGGTTATAGGTGATCGCCTTACAAAGTCGGCACATTTTCTTCCAATTAACGAGAGGTCTTCTTTGGACAGATTGGTCCACCTGTATGTGCGTGAAATCGTATTACGACATGACGTACCTGTATCAATAGTTTCGGATAGAGATCCACGATTTAACTAGAGATTCTGGAAGCATTTTCAAGAAAGTCTTGGCACAAAGTTAAACATGATTACGGCGTATCTTCGACAGACTGATGGTCAAAGCGAGAGGACAATTCGAACAATTGAAGATATGTTACGAAGTTGCGCTATTGATTTCATGGGAAGTTGGGATGAACATTTACCTTTGGTAGAGTTCTCCTACAACAACGGCTATCACTCAAGCATTGGCATGCCACCGTACGAAGCGTTGTATGGAAGAAAGTACAGATAGCCAACGAATTGGGATGAAGTTGGAAAAGGAAAGATTCTAGGTCCCGAACTGGTCCAACAGATGAGGGAGAAAGTCAAACTGATCCAGAAAAGATTGCTTGATTCTCAAGACAGACAAAGGAAGTACACAGATCCTGCTCGAAAGGATGTGAGTTTTTAAGTCGGCGAAGCCGTATTGTTAAAAGTGTCACCATGGAAAGGGTTGACTAGATTTTGAAACAAAGGAAAATTAGCACCTAGATATATAGGTCCTTTTGAGATTTTTAGTCAAGTGGGGAAAGTGGCTTACGAGTTAGCGCTGCCTCCGCAGTATCAGCATGTTCATAATGTCTTTCATGTGTCTTTGCATAAAAAGTATAATCCAGATGTCAATGATGTAATAGAGTATGAGCCTATAGAAATTTAGGCAGACTTGTCGTATGTGGAGCAACCTGTCAAAATACTCGACTGGCAAGAAAAGAGTCTTAGAAATAAGTCGGTGAAGTTAGTAAAAGTACTTTGGAGGAACCCCAAGGTCGAAGAGTTAACTTGGGAGTTAGAGTCTGATATGTGTTCCTGGTATCCTCATCTGTTCTCTTAGATTCTGAGGACAAAATCCTTTAAGGGGGAGAGGATGTTATGACCGACATTTTGTGTAATATTATTTGCGAACTCTGTATAATATTAGAGTTGATTAAAAATATATTTATTGATTGTACATTTATGTGAATGGAATTTGCTGCATTATAAATTGCTTTATTTAAAATATGAATTTTTCAAACCGAGAGTTTTATTAATTGCTCTTATTCTTGACTTGTAGAGAATATTCTTTACCTTGGGAAAATTATCTTTTAAAATTTATTTCATTCACAAATCACAAAAGTGATCTCATAAAATTTCTAAAAATCCAAGTTATTTTATGGTACAACTTTTATAATTTTCAAAATTTTATTTTATTTTATAAAAGTAAATCTTTGAAAATAGTTGTTTAGTAATTCGCAATTTACATGGATACCCATGCATGCAAATACTCTCCCATTCAACTTAAAGGGATAAAAAGACAATTCCAACCCCACTAACTCTCATTTTACTAGCCAAATTACTTATTTATCCTTGCATGCAAAATGACTCAATCTTGCTAGAGGGTTACTTTTGTCAATTACCAACTCCGCTCATATTTAGTCAAATCAAAACCATAAAACAAGCACAAGTTGTCATGATCATTTCATTTTTCACTCCATCCTCACCTCACTCTCTCCTCCCTCTCTTCTCTTCCCTCTCGGCTAAACCCCTTCCCCCATCCCCTTCAATTTTTCTTCAACAAATTCTTGCCATTCTAGTGTAATTTCAGAACTCATTAATATAAAATACACTTTCCAAGAAGTTCCATGCTTAGGAGATGAAGTTTAATGCTTGCATGTCTTGTTTTTATGTGATCTCCAAGGAGAAACTCTTAATTCATATGGATTAAAGAGTTCTCCATGAGATATAATTTTTATGTGCATAAACTAAGTGTTTCCTTGATTAAAACTCCTTTAAAACACTTGCATGCTACTGTTCTTTAGTTTTAATGCCATGTTTTACTTTGCATGTTAGAGATAGGGCATTATTTTCAAGAATGATCAAGCTATATATGCTCTCTTTTTCGAAAATAAACATGCATGTTTGGTTTGTGATTAAATTCGACCTATATGGGCTAAAAACAAATTGTTTCCTTGATGTCATGCTTGATCTTAGTTGTTAAATGATAGTGTGCATGATCCCTTGAAATAATTTAGTATTTTAAGTCAAATTAATGAGCTAATAATCCCATTATTAAGTCGAACTTGTTTTTGTGATCATTGTGAGTTGCATGTTAAGTTTTACTTTGCATGTTGGTTCTATAGGGCATGAATGATCTCCATTCTTGGTTGAGGTCTTAGTTTAGATTCTTATAGTAGTAAATTTGCCTTGTTTGAGATTTAATTCGTGGTTTTGAAGTGGGAGTTAAGGTGGAAAGTCTGGGATAGAATCCTGAATTGTTTCTCCAGATTTGCATGTGAGTTGTGTGTTGATTTTGAATGGGCATTTCTTAGGCATTGTGAGGCCCAAGCCACGGGGAGTTAGTAATTGGGTTGTAGTTGAGTCCAGAAGCCATAAATTAGAGAAACCCAACCATTTAGTGAGGTGCACACACCAAAACTTAGATTCTGCCAGAACAGGGGACAAATTGAGTTTAGTACCTTTTCGAGGTCAAAAAGTTAGATTAAGAGTAAGCCCTCATTAGTAATTAATTAGTATTAATACTAGGGAGTTTAAGGAAGAGTTTCAAGTCAAACCATGGAGGTTTAGAGATAGAACCAATGAGTTTAAGTTAGTCCAAACCAGGGCAGTTTTCAGGACACCCATTTAGAGTTGTATCAACTTTGAGGTTAGGCCTAAGAAAATCTAGGAAGGCCCTTAGTGTCATTCCAAGTGGAAAATTTAGCTTATATATTTAAGAATCCATTAGGTCAGTTTTGGTTAGGAATATTCGAGCTTTATTGGTGTCAAAAGCCGAGAGTCGCCTAAGGTGTCACCATAAGTGTGCAAGTGAGAACGCTTTCTTTTAGCATTTATTTTTGTGGACCTATGAGTGAGGCATGAGTGCGCCCTAGTGTTTGCATTTAGATATAGGTTAGTAGAGTGTTAGGCCAAGGTTTTGGCTAAGAGAATTAGGACCACCAAGTGTAGGCCCTTCGAGAGTCGAGACTAGTTTAGTAGTGTGTCGCAAGTGAAATTGTGGAGATTTGAGAGTGAGATCATTCAAGTCCCGAATAAAGCATCAAGTCTAAATAATAGTATGAGTGTACCTATCTGTGTTATGTGCTCCAAGGTGCTACTATATGTATATGTGCATGGTATTGTGTCTTAACTTAATGTCTTCCGTAATATAAGACACTAAGCGTTACTTGGAGTCAATTTGTTCATTTAGTGTTAGGGTTGTTTGGTGTAATAAGAGTCCGCAGTAATGAGTGATTCTTATTATTTTGTAGGATCGAGTAAAGATAGGAAGTTTTTCGTCCAGGTCGAGTAGTGCTCCCGTCTCTCTCAAGACAAGTCGTGTGTAGTCAAACCTTCTCAAGGCAAGTGTCCTTCCCCTCTAAACTTATGTCATGCAAGTATATTCCTCTTGTTAATATTTGGTGATGCAAGAAACTTATATTTATGAAAGTGTACCCCTCTCTCATATTTTTACAATACAACTGTTACACACTTTCTAAACTTATATTGTGCAAGTGTACTTTTCCTTCGTAATGGTATTATGCAAGTGTTTCCCCTTGTCGAATTGATATTATGCAAGTATATTGCATTTGTTAATCATATGTTATGCAAGTACCCTGAGATACTTATTGGGACCATGATAGCTTGCTTGTTAAAAGAATTTGATGTTGCCCATTGTCGTAAGTACCCGAACTTAATTTGAGTTAGTATAATTGTTATACCTTGATCACCCCAAACTCATTCAGAAGCGTTTCGTACCTTTAATAATCATTCATATAACTTTGTTGTATTCCACTTGACTTAGTGTTTAAATATCCTTATTAATTATACATTATCAAATTTCCTTGCGAACTTGAGAAAGTTAATCCCTTCGAATCATATTACCATTTTCGATTGTTTATCATTTCCTTTAATTAAACCCTGAGATAACGATTCATTTGAACACTTTCTTATTACACCTTACTATGATACTCGAACATTGAAATTTCTTTGATACCCTATTATTGTAACCCTAGTTGAGATTCCTGCATTTGTGGTTTATTGATTCGAACTCTTTTTCAATACTTTCTTCCTTGATTGTTAAACTATTGATATTCATCTTTGACAACCTCTAGTAAGAAGATTGTTCTTCTGTCGATAAGAATCTCGTAATCTTAATCCTTTGATTATTGATCATAACCCTATTATTTGAAATCCTTCGGAATTGGAATGATTGATACCCTTACTTATAATTATTAGAATTTCCCTTTGTTGAACTATTGTTACTCAACCCTGATTATTCCTTTAAAACAGTGAATTGTTCCTTTGTATTGAACCCTAAATTGATTTCCTCACCCTGATAGTTGAATTCGTTTGTCAATAAACCATAACTTAGTACAACTATTGTTGAGTTTGGCCTAGAATTCCTTAAAGAAGTACACGATCCTTTCATGCCTAAAGAGCTTTTGAAATGTTATTATTTCTGGCATCAAATTTTTATAAAAATGCAAAGTTTTTAAAAGTTAAATTGTCAAAGGGACAAAAAAAATATTTTCTCGAGAATAGTGGATCTGGACTAAGACGCAGGTCCTTTCCACACTTATTTGAGGCTTAAAAGCTGCCTCGGGATCCCATTAAATTTGTTAGAACCCAGCGAGGTTCGAGATTACTTCGCGGCTGATCACCGGCTATAATCTATAGCGTCATAAAATGATTTTTGAGTTAAGAGTTAATTCAAAAAGATTTTGATCTAATTAATGATGCCATTTCCCAATTGTTTAACTTATGAATTTGAACTGTTGTTAATATTCCAATTGTTGATTATATACCTTGCAGAGCATTTGGCTCACCTCTTACTATTATTTATGTATTTCAGCTAGCAAGTATGGTTAGATTGGAGCAGACCACCCGTAAGTCCAGTGGAAATGCTGAGGCTTATTTGAGAGCTCAGGTACATAGCTGAAAGTCTATTGTGAGGACCGGTAGTTATGAAGTTGTAATAGTTTGTAGTGTTGGACTGTTCTTCAAACACTAAACCTAGCGATCTTGGATATTGTCTGTAAATAGCCTTTTATAATATTATTTAATTATTAAGTCATTTATATTGTTAAGTGTAATTTGGGCTGTGACAAAAATTGCCCAAAATAGCCGTTTAAAAAAAACTATAAAAATTCCACCAATTATCCTCGTGTTATGCTTACAAACTGTAAGTATACTCGATGGATAATGTTCAGAGAATCAACGGCTAAAAATAAGACAATTCGACGGATGAGAATAAATCAGTTATCCGTCGAGTCATAAAATATTCCAAAAAAATAATTGATTTTATTTATAAATAGTATACCGACGGATGATCAAACTCGATGGATAATGATCATCCGTCGAGATGTAAATTTTGGCTTAGCCAAAATTTCATTCAAGACTGAAAAATCAATTATATTTTTGGCTACATTACAACTTGCAAATTATCTGTAAAGATTCAAGAGTAATTAAACATACCTAACTCACTTACCAACCTTGAAAAGGTGGATTCATCCAGTGGCTTGGTAAATATATCTGCAAGCTGTTTTTCACTTGGAACAAAATGTAGTTCCACAGTACCATTCATTACATGTTCCCTTATGAAGTGGTACTTGATGTCTATGTGCTTTGTTCTTGAATGTTGTACTCGATTTTCAGTGATGGCAATTGCACTTGTGTTATCACAGAAAATAGGAATCCTTTCCACTTGCAGACCATAGTCTAGCAATTGGTTTTTCATCCACAGAATCTTTGCATAGCAACTGCCAGTAGCAATATATTCAGCTTCAGCTGTAGAAGTATAGACTGAATTTTTTACTGAACCAGGACACAAGCTTGTTTCCTAGAAATTGACAGGTTCCTGTTCTACTTTTTCTATCAATTCTACAACCTGCATAATCTGTATCTGAATAACCAGTTAGATCAAAACCAGAATCTCTAGGGTACCAAATGCCTAGTTTTGGTGTTCCCTTGAAATATCTGAAAATTCTCTTAATAGCTACTAAATGAGATTCTCTAGGATCAGCCTGAAATCCAGCACAAAGACATGTAGCAAACATTATATTTGGCCTACTAGCTGTTTAGTACAGAAGTGAGCCAACCATGCCCCTATAACTTGAAATATCCACAGACTTTTCAGTAGTATTTAATTCAAGCTTAGTTGCACTGGCCATGGGAGTTTTTGCAGATGTGCAATCCATTAGATCAAACTTCTTTAAAAGATCATAAATGTATTTAGTTTGACTAATGAATATTCCATCACTAATTTTCTTAACTTGCGAACCAAAAAAGTAGGTTAGTTCTCCCATCATGCTTATTTCATACTTACTTTGCATTAATTTGGCAAACCTTTTGCAAAGTTTTTCATCTGTAGAGCCAAAAATAATGTCATCTACATAAATTTGAACAAGTATGCTAGAGCCATTAACATTTCTAAAGAATAAAGTTTTATCAACAGTATCTCTTATGAAATGATTCTCTAAAAGGAACTTTGACAAAGTGCCATACCAGGCTCTAGGTGCTGCTTCAGTCCATAAAGTGCTTTCAAAAGATAGTAAACATATTCTGGAAAATTTGGATCTTCAAAACCAGGAGGCTGACTAACATAGACTTTCTCCTCCAAATCTCCATTCAGAAAGGCAGTTTTGACATCCATTTGATAGACCTTGAAATTGGCATGGGCTGTATAGGCTAAGAAGTTTCTGATGGCTTCAAGTCTTACAGGAGCAAATGTTTCATCAAAATCTATTCCGTCTTGTTGATAATATCCCTTGGCAACCAATCTAGCTTTGTTCCTGACTACTATGCCATTTTCATTCATGTTGTTTCTGAATACCCATTTGGTGTCTATTGCATTCTTTCCTTTAGGCTTGGGTACCAGCTTCCAAACCTTATTTCTTTCAAATTGGTTTAGCTCCTCCTGCATAGCTAAAATCCAATCAGGATCCAACAAAGCTTCTTCTACCTTCTTTGGTTCTTCCTTACATAGGAAACTGCTATATAGACATTCTTCCTGAGTTGCTCCTCTTATTTGAACTCTAGAAGATACATCACCAATGATGAGCTCAAAGGGGTGATCCTTTGTCCATTTCCTTTGTTGAGGTAGATCAGCTCTAGATGAAGAGGCCTCATTGTTGTCTTGATGTGTGATTGAGTTTTGATTATTAGAAACTCCCCCTGAATTAATAGATCTTTGATTTGAGAAAGGGGAACATTCTATAACTGATCTATTCTGACTTCCAGCTTCTTTTGATGACCCGACGGATGGTGAATTTTGAGTATCGACGGATGGAGCTGGTTGTCTCCCGACGGATAAAGGAGATTGTCTCCCAACGGATGAAGCATTTTGCAACTCGACGGATGTTGAATTTTGTGCTTCATTGGTAGTGGATTTTTCTGCATTATCCTTTGATGCTGTTTCTTGATCACTTTCATCATCACTATCATCACTAACCATCTCCACATTGTCAAATATGAGGCTCTCATGGTAATCTCCATCTTGTAGTCCTTCAATCTTTTTATCATCAAACACAACATGTATTGATTCCACAATAATGTTGGTTCTTAGATTATAGACTCTATATGCTTTACCAACAACATATCCAACAAAAATTCCTTCATCTGCTTTAGCATCAAACTTCCCATTCTGATCAGTTTGATTTCTTAAGATATAATATTTGCAGCCAAAGACATGAAGAAAATTTAGAGTTGGCTTCTTGTTCTTGAACAATTGATAGGGAGTCATGCATTTTGCTTGATTAACTAGAGAAATATTCTGAGTATAGCATGCAGTATTTACAACTTCAGCCCAAAAATATGTTGGTAAATTAGACTTTTCAAGCATTGTCCTTGCAGCTTTAATAAGTGATCTGTTCTTTCTTTCTACTACTCCATTTTTTGTGAAGTTCTTGATGCTGAAAACTCATGTAAAATCCCATTTGCTTCACAAAATACTCTCCTGACAGAATTCTTGAACTCAGTTCCATTGTCACTCCTGATTCTTCTAACTTTGAAATCAGGATGATTGTTGACTTGCCTTTTGTGATTGATGATTTCACTAGCCTCATCTTTGGACTTAAGGAAATATGTCCAAGAGAACTTTGAGAAATCATCTACAATTACTAGGCAAAATCTTTTCCTTGAGATGGATAACACATTGACTGGTCCAAACAAATCCATGTGTAGCAGTTGTAAAGGTTCTTCAATTGTTGAATCAAGCTTCTTTCTGAATGATGTTTTAATTTGCTTTACCTTTTGGAAAGCATCACACAGTCCATCCTTAGAAAACTAGACTTGAGGAATGCCTCTAAATAGTTCTTTCTTTACAAGTTTATTCATGGTCTTGAAGTTTAGATGGGATAGCTTCTTGTGCCATAGCCAACTTTCATCTTGACTTGCTTTACTAAGAAGACAAGTAACAAATTCTGCATTTGATGAGTTGAAGTCAGCTAAGTACACCTTTCCTTTTCTCACTCCAGTGAGAACCACTTTGTTGCTCCTCTTGTTTGTCACAACACAGGCTTCTAAGTTGAAGGTTACTGAATTGCCTTTGTCACACAGCTGGCTGATGCTCAACAAATTGTGCTTGAGACCATCCACTAAGGCAACCTCCTCAATGATGACATTGTCTTTTGAAATCAAGCCATATCCCACAGTATAACTCTCTCATTGAACTCTGTGAGTAGGGTAGAATCACCAGTCATGTGTCTTGAACAACCACTATCCAAGTACCACAGATTCTTTCTGTTTCCCTACACACATTAAAACAAATCAAGTTGATTTTGGTACCCTAGTTTCCTTGGGTCCTGCCTTGTTAGCTTTCCTTTTCTATTTCTTAGGTTTGATCTAATTTGAATTGGGGATATCAGATTCATCCTTAATCATTTGAGTTGGACCTTTGAAACCATTCATTGTAACAGAATTATCATGCACATTTTGATTAACAGGAAGTGGCATGCTATTAGTAAACATGTTATTCCAGTAGGGCATGCTAAATGGCATTTGAGGCATACTAAATGCAACATAATAAGGATGAGGTGCAAATGGCATATTAGTAAATTGTTCATTCATATTCTGTGTAGACATAACATTCATAGGTATAGAAGGCATGGCATTCATGTTGGGAAAAGGAGGTGACACAGATATGGAAGTAGGTATGGCAGTTTTGCAATTAACAGACAGATGATTTACACTACCACACTTAACACAGATTTTTCTTGGAGGATACTTATTAGGTGTGTAGTTGTTATGCTTGTTAATCCCTACTTTACCATTTCTATTGTTTTTCCTTTTAGCCTCTGTTTTAACCTCAATCTTTTCTAGTCTGTCATTCAATTACTTGATAAATAGATTGTAACATCCCCAAATCAGGGGTCAAGATTTGGTGTCACTGAACAGTCTTTACATAAAACAAAAGAATATTCAATTAACCCCTTGAATCCAGATCGTTTACATGTTATGGTATGAAACAAGAATCTAATCTTCTACAATTTACAATAACTAAAATACAAATGACAATACCTTTGTCCTAATGCTCTTGTCATATTCCACTAACTTCTTCAACCTCTCGCAGCGGAGATTTCTCTAACTTCTGCTGTCTATCAAAGCTATTCACTTTTATTCTTATCTGTTTCTGGAAGATATAAGAATTTACAAAGCAAGAGCGAGCCAAAAATGCCCAGCAAGTATATAATTTAAGTTTCAAATATTAATACCAAAGGAAAAACTTCCGGACAAAATCTTAAAACAATTTTAAACAATCCTATTTATTTGAGTGAGTGAGCAAATAAACGTTGGCTGTCACCATCCTTTAACTCTAAACCCAAAAGTGACAAGCGATTCGCTGATTCTTCTCCTGAATCAGGGTTTTCTCCGGTTTTGAAGTCATAAAACCTTTCGAGAGAGAATGCCGTTAATGCCGATCAACAACAAATGAGACTGGACACTAGAAACCAACATATGCACTATACCCTGTTGATCAGTGAGGATACAGTGCGGAACTATACCCAACTGTATAGGTCCATTCAGGTACCTAGGCATTATAGCCCAAGGGTCCGGTCCATCCCTGGTCCATAGGATACAGCTCATCGCTGGCCCTCACAATAACCATCCAGCCCGTAGAGTATTTTGATATCAAATCATTTTGAATTCAAAACATCCCAGCTCAGGGTTCGCAAATAACCCGAAAGAATGGGTATTTGCTCAAGAGAGCAATCGAATTATAGGAAAAAGAATAAAAGAACATGCATAATATGAGTAATTGCAGCGAAATGAAAAACATTTAACTATTCTGAACTTAGAATAAGAATGAATAAATATTTGCAGTATTTAAGGAGAAAGGTTTGGAATACTTGCAGTATTTAAAAGAAAGTTCGGGAATACTTGCCTCAATAAGCTTTAGTCACTATTACAAGTTGACTTTGATTCGACTTGATCGCTCGACCTTATCGTCAAACGACTATCCCATTGTGGATATGATCCCAACATTCAGGCCCTTCAGTTGGAACCTCGTTGACCTTGACGTCTAATCACTAGATCGTTCCTAATCCAATGTCGGTACTCGGGTTTTCCGTCTAGGACCTACATGGTTAAAATATCTTAATTCAGATAATCCTTTCGCTTAAGCTCAACTTAATACCACTATCACCTCTACCCATGCGATTTCATATTCCAACTTATATTTATATGTATTACTAACATACATATAACAATTAGGGTTCACATCTTCCAGACTCGGTTCGGTATTTATTTCCGGAAAATACGTATATTTGTTATTTTGAAAATAGGGTGATCGATTATCCACAAAATATCTTGTCACGTCACGTAAGTAGGTTTCATAACATTCAATTATATATTCTCGTTCGACGTTTCCGATAATTACAGGTTACGTTCCCGTATTTTTGGAATTAGTTTCCCGAAAATCGGGCAGCGTCTCCTTTGTTTATCGGCCTACCCGTCGAACAATTCGACGTCCATCACAATCAACAGCAACAACAATCACAATACGATCTAGTCCACAATCCAATTTATCAATCCCATCCACCAACATAATTCACTTTATTAATTATTATTATTCATTATTGTTTTGAAATTTATTTTACACTAATTTTAATTTTATTTGTTAATAACTTAGGACTCAGAATTAGTCGTCATTGTCCACCGTCGGCTCGCCGAAACTCATTACCGACAGCGATAAAATTCGTGGCTTTTCGATTATATCGAACATCCTTCGTGAATTTCATCGATTAAATAATATAATACTCGTATGAAATTTATTTATTTCATAGAATCAATCAGCTAATTTTTTTGCAAGGAAAATTAAAATATTATTTTTTCTCAAACATTCGAACCCAACCAAAACAGAACAGGGACCAAATAACAATCGGCCCAACACAGAACAGGGCGACACGTATACACGCGCCACGCCGCAAGACCTCACCGAAATCCGGGAGGCGGCAACGGAAAAAAACGGGCAGCCAGTACAGAACAGAACAGAGAGTTAACACAACAGTTGTATAACACACACACATATACAAGGACCAGGCACACATAGATGGCAACACACGCGCCTCCACTTCACCGAACGGCAAAGCGCGGTGAGACAGATGTAAGAAATAGGGGAAACAGGGGCAAGAGGCGAAATTACCGAATAAAGAACCACGAGCAACTCAGAATCGAGTTGTGATAAGAGAAAACGAACAAGGATGGAGGCGGCAATGGTTTGCCGTGAAGAAAAGAGGAGAGAGACACAACATAGACTAGTGAGAAAGAGATAAGGGAGAGACAATCGTGTATATCTGGGTTTGGGTATTAGTTTTTATGTTTTTTATTATTATCTTGTTGTTTTAATTACGTTCTTATTCGTTCCCTCGCAAATTAACGAGGTAGTTGCACGTCAATTTTGACAAAAAAAATTACAAATTACATATCACTATTCAGAATATTCAAAAGTTGACAAAAATAAAAATTTTATGATTTTGAATCATTTTTGGAACTTCCACCAACCCGTATTTTAATGAATTTACGAATAAATACGTGAGTAAATCAAAGCCAGAAAATTACCGGGATAATTTTAAAATTCTTGAAATATTTAAAAGTTAATAAAATAAAAATTTCATAATTTTTGAAACATTCTAGAATTAAATACTGATTTTACAATTAAATGCAATTTAGAAAATCATTTAAAAATAATTAATCAGTAAAATATTGATTTCTAAATTTTATAAATTCCTAAAAATAATAAATAAAATTATAAAAGAACAAAAATAATTTTAGGAGCAATTTTAGCATTTATGAGAATAAATATTCAATAAAATCATTTTAAAATGAATTAAATTCATACAACTCGATAATTAATTATAAAATTAATCTTCGCATCCAACAAATCACAAACAATTGATAATACAGCAACACATAGCCGACAGATCCATCACATATTTTATTTATTGAATAATCCAATAATTACAATTACATACCGGATCCGAAAATAGGCTACTTAGCCACTAAGTAACTAAAATGATGATACGCTTTTAATACCAGAATTGGATAATTATCAAAACAGAGACTCTTATAAAATATTTTATACATAAATGAGGTAATAATATCTCGCCTTTTGGGAATACGGATTTTTATTGATATATAAAATGATTTGCGTATCGAAAATTTCACATCGGGACTCGTAAGGTCAAACCGTATCCCGGATCAAGAAAGTCCAAACATGAAAAGTGTTCAGAATTATCAAATTAGGTTAGGAAGGAGTTTTTAAAAGAGTTTTGGGTTGTAAAAACGCAAAAACGATTGAAGTGGAATGATTTCTGATTCTAAAAAGTAATTCTATAATTATGGAAAAATAATCATTATTAATTCTATAAATCCTTATAATATCATATGATAATCCAAAAATTACCAGAAAAATACCAAAATTATCTAGATTTAAATCTCGATAATTGGAAATTAAAATATCCCAATTTTATCAGAAATAAACATCCAAATATTATTATTCATCATCAAATAATTCACCAAAATTCACATAAAAATCACATAATAATTATTGATTGATAAAAATAATTACATAATATTTCCCAGACGTTACATCCTTCCCCCCTTAAAAGGATTCTGTCCTCAGAATCATGCTAAGGAACATATATGATGTTTTCCAATTATCTTTCTTATAATTTCTCAGTTCTCATCATCTTAATCACACTCAACGGCCTTTTATCTATCAGTTGCTCATGCAACCCCCTAACTCAATCTTTACTTCATATATTTAGAGCTAAATTACTCTTCATAGTCATACACACATGAATGCCTTATGAACTCGTTATACCTGTGACCACAAGACCAACTCATTCGCAATCGTTCTATCTATCTCACTGTTTCAAAGGGACTAACTTAATTAACACTAACCTTCTGTTCTTTCCAATTTTAATAGTTTGTACTCATGAAATTTCAATTTTCAATGGATGTTCTACTTTACTTTTCATGTCTTCTTCTGTTCGATTAGTCTAGCCTATACTCATTTTCTAATCAAATTCGAGAATCTTTAATCGGTCTCTTGCACTTTCCATCCGTCTACGCCCGATATACTGAGCTCATGGCGTCTGATACTTCAAAATATTCTAAATCTATTCGAAAACTAAAAATTAAAGGAAAATCTTGGCAATTGCATTTAACTCACCACTTTGTGGTATACTTCAATTTTTTTCAATCACTATCAAGTATGTCCGTTGAGCGAGAATCTGTTACTATCTGAAAGTAACTATTAATTTGGAACGGAATGAATTAGAACTTTATTCAAAACCCGGTCTCTTGGTACTAATACTCATTTTATCGTCATATCAAATTAGATATCAATACGAACTTTGATGCTCACAACGTCCCATACTGAAGTCAACATCAATCATCTATATTAATACCACCTTTGATATCCAACAACAAAGTAAGTATCAGCATAACCCAGAAGACAGATCAAAACCTATTCTTCAATTTCCAACTTTTCAATTCTTTTAACCATTTCCCAACAATCTTAATGGTATTCACTCTTTTCTTTCTATTTAAAACATCTTTTCCTAAATGGACTTTTCCTGGTTGGTAGTTAACTAAGCAATCGTATCTCATAATCCATTATGACCAGAGTTCACACCTTCAAAGCTTAGAACGCAGCTGCTACTGTTCAACCTTCCGCATGCATATCCTCCAACATTTAACTTGGTCTTCCTTAGTCCTTGAATTAGAGAGGATGTTATCAATAAATAAAATTACACTATCCAAACACTCCTGGTACACTATGCTCGTTTAAACCTCAGAAATGACGGGTACATCATATCACTGGAACTCATGTTGCCCATACCTTACTCTAAACACAGCCTTTAGGGTGACCTCAAGTTTACAATTTCTGATGGTCGTTGCGTAATTTTATACCTCCATTTTTCTTCTTCTTATGATCACTTTTGTGTACAGCGCAAAACACTCTTTATTTCATTATTCATCATTCCACATTTCTGAAGTTTTCCTTCACTCATTAATTCATACCTATTGAGTTATACGATACAGGGCTTTTGACACCAGCTTGACTCGGTGCAGAATCCGATGAAAAAATCCTACGTCATTCCCTGAGATAATCTTGGTAAAGCATTCGTTCGAACCTCCGGAACTTCACTTTAATTTTAAAGAATTCCGACATAAGATTCATTGTAACGTTCTTCTCTAGCAGTTCGCCATTAATACCTTTGTTTAATCACTCCTGTTTGCATGCATTTTTGGAACGAATTCCTATCTCCAACTATCGGGGTTTCACCTCATTTTCCTGACAATTCTGGCACAACCCACGTTCCTAACTTGTATATTTCCTGGATTATTTTATAAAATTTCTTTATCATCCTTTTGATTCCACTTCTTTTCTTTATTTTTTCTCCATTCTCATTAATCATTATCTCTTTTAAACATAACAAATTTCTTTTTCTTAGTAATATTAATCTGTTTATTATTGGATAGGTCATTTCTGGAGTTCACACTGGAATGAAGGCTTTTATTTATAATATTTAAATTCTTACTAACAGTATTATCGAATTTCATCGGTAGCTATTTCTTAGCCTTGCTTAACTCATCACGGTTCGCGTATTTGACTTTTCCCCATTGATCAACATTCCTTTTTCCTGAGTTCACATGTAGACTTCATCAGTTTCTATCTTACATCAGATACTTGAATTTGCGAGTTTCCCAGTATTTCACAGCATCTTCCCTTAAATCGTAATTCGACATGGATGTACATTCACATTCTTCATGGAGTATTATTACAGATGGTGATGTTTCCTTGCTCTATCTTGGATTTTCAGTTCCTACAAACATTCTCTCCACTAGTTTATAGCAGCTTTCATTAATTCATCACTCGATATGGGTATACATCCAAGTCCTTCCTGGAATGCTATTACAGATGATAGAATATCTTTGCTTGGTCTTACATTTTATGTCCTTGAAAACGCTCTTCTTGTTTATCGCAAAGGCCAATTCATCTAGATAAAATCTCACACATGTCTGCAATAGCATCCCGCTAATTCTACTAAACTTTCAACTTTCACTAATGTCATTACTTCCTCCAAATTTCTAATCGCTTTGATTTCGGATCTGAAAATCATGTTAGAGTTTGACTCAATCTAATTGGATTCGATCTCCATTTAACTAACCATTAGTTGGTAAAGTTGAACAATTAACTCATTTAACTGATCACTTAAACCAAGTGCTGACTAGCTAACTGGAATCAAAGACCAATTACATAAAGTCGGTTTGATCATAACATTCTTTCTCAAGAACCGAGATCGCAATCGTTTGGAGTACTGATGAAAACGACAATATACTTCTTTATTCATGTACATAGAGTAATTTCTAAAAATTTGGGTAGCACTTCCCCTATGTTATTGACTACCAGTCAGACTCAAGCCGACACCATCAATCAACCAAAGCATCCACAATCATATCCGTCCACTTCCCTCAATTCATCAATTCCCACAATTCACCTTTGATCAGCATCTGACTAGCATAGCATATATCTTTTTAATTAGGATTGGGTCTGAAACCCACAATGATTAATATAACCATACATTTCTCAATTCTTTTAGAATATTACAAATTATCATTGATGAATTTATCTCGTTGTTTTTCAAGGATTTTATTCCGTGATTCTTCTAACTTATTTCTTGTCATTACCAATTGTGTACAGTTACTTATTTGTTACGGTTCACTAACCATTCGTTTCACATCAGAATCCTCTGATTTGAAGTGCATCACGTTAACGTAACCTACCATACTGATGAGATCCTCGTAACACGAACAACTGTTAGATTTGATGTCTTTGCCACGACCGCATTGTCGGTGTATCCATTCTTCCTTGCTCGCAAATGTCCCCCATTTATCGGCTTGCAATCATATTCTCCTTCGACACGTAATTCTACCTATCGCACAGGACTATTTTATTTCTTTTGTAATCGTCATAGAACAGGCTCGATGCAAGAGGAGAGTTTATGAACATGATTTTGATTGAAAAATGGAATAAGGAATAACAATGCAACAACCGATTGGAAGAATTTGTAAATCAGAAAATTGAAGGAAGAAAAATGAGTGAAGAATGAGACAACCATATTCGTACTCAAGATGGCCAGTCTTTCATACTATATGGCATACAGCACATGATTAGGTGGCGTCCCACCCGACTCTTCGTCATTACGACAAAGCATCATATCACAACACTGTTGTCTCAATCAGGAATCAAGGATTTGAGAAGAGAAACAATTCAGAAGGAATACAAGAACTTTTCTTTCATTTTTGCCTCAAATAATTTATCAACAGAAGAAGCTCATACGTATCCAAGAATCAAGAAAAACTTATACTATCGTATTAAAAGAAAGAATATCAGTGTTGATCACCTTCCATGCTTCACCTACATCTGCCTTCTGGATCGTTCGGATACGGCTTTATGATTTAAGTCACATCATTGCTTCGAAATGATGTCTGGAAATGCCTTCACACCAAATGCTTCCATAATTTGATCTTAATCGCGTCGTTCCGAAATTTAAACTCACGAATTCATATTTCATCTATTTCGCGTAAAATACCCATCGATCACGCAACGCCTCAATTTCGTCGATAGAAATACGATTCTTTTCCAATCATCTGGAAGATTCTTCCATTTTCTTCAATCATCCTCTGACCGTTCGAATCATAACTCTCGTTAAGTTTTGATAATTTCATGAATTGGGTAAGTAATGTTTTAATATGTTGATTCAATTATTGATATTATTACACAATGTTTACTTTCATTTCTCATAGAAAACTTTAAACTTTCTTCCTGCCAATGGGTCTACTTGGCCCTACGAACTAACAACACTGAGTCTAATTCCATTTTTCTTTTTAGGTCATTTTCTGTTTATAATGACAAGAACTTAAGTAGTAACTCGACAACCAAATTGTAAAACTTATTTCATGCAAAATCTTTTGAAAGTTGATTAAGAAAATATTTTCCAAAATCTCATTTTAAAATTTAAAAAATCAAATATTTGGTCGTCATTACTATATAAGTTACTTGCTATTTTTATGATTTACCAATGAAATGTTTAATTAAAGAATGCCCATATAAGGGTTCCTCCACTTTGGTACCTCTTCCACTTTTCCTTAGATTCTGCTTGCACTTATTAGTCGACAGAACTTCATTTACCGTCGTATATCATTTTATTTGTAATTCTACCACAACGCTGACATTTAGTACTGTCTTTGACATTCTTGTCATCGTCCTTGACGTTATGCTTGCAACCACGCATATGATTCGACGTTCGATCTATAGATAGAGTCGCACCTTCTTTCCAGTCTTACCTATATCTGGTAGGTAGAATCATTTCTCGCGCAGCGCTCGATAAGTGATAAGAATCTTCTCACAACAGTGGTGCCTTCAAAACATGCAACATTGGTTCTTCATCAGCTTCCATCAACTGGTTGCCTCTGGCGTGGAACTCGTCCTAATACCTAAGTTAAATTGTACTAATACTCCCTAGCTTCCCTTACACAAGTCCCTACCAGAATCAATAGCATTTTCTTCCAAACCACATGAAAAGTAGGGTAACATACCCAGTCTCTGTCGATCCATCGATTCCTCATTATTGTAGGATCTGAGAAGTCACTATACATACAGTGTTGCGATATTCGCCTTACACTTCCCTCAACAATCATGACCTACCAACTCCGTATCGGGTCTGCTAACCCTAATTCGCACTCAACTCCACTTAGCATGAGTATGCTTAAGGTTTTTCCTATCTTGTACGACCTACCACTCATATCTTACTCTCACATATTCTCATTTCAGTGACCAATAACCTGTAGCTCTGATGCCAACTTGTAACATCCTCAAATCCGGGGTCAAGATTTGGTGTCACTGAACAGTCTTTACATAAAACAAAAGAATATTCAATTAACCCCTTGAATCTGGTTCGTTTACAGGTTATGGTACGAAACAAGAATCTAATCTTCTACAACTTACAACAACTAAAATACAAATTAGAATACCTTTGTCCTAATGCTCTTGTCATATTCCACTAACTTCTTCAACCTCTCACAGCGGAGATTTCTCTAACTTCTGCTGTCTATCAAAGCTATTCACTTTTATCCTTATCTGTTTCTGGTAGAAATAAGAATTTACAAAGCAAGAGTGAGCCAAAAATGCCCGGCAAGTATATAATTTGAGTTTCAAATATTAATACCAAAGGAAAAACTTTCGGACAAAATCTTAAAACAATTTTAAACAATCCTATTTATTTGAGTGAGTGAGCGAATAAACGTTGGTTGTCACCATCCTTTAACTCTAAACTCAAAAGTGACAAGCGATTCCACGATTCTTCTCCTGAATCAGGTTTTTGTCCATTTTTGAAGTCATAAACCTTCGAGAGAGAATGCCGTTAATGGCGATCAACAACAAATGAGACTGGACATTAGAAACCAACATATGCACTATACCCTGCTGATCAGTCAGGATATAGTGCGGATCTATACCCAACAGTATAGGTCCATTCAGGTACCTAGGCATTATAGCCCAAGGGTCCGGTCCATCCCCGGTCTATAGGGTACAGCTCATCGCTGGCCCTCACAATAACCATCCAGCCGGTAGAGTATTTTAATATCAAATCATTTTCAATTCAAAACATCCCAGCTCAGGGTTCACAAATAACCCGAAAGAATGGGTATTTGCTCAAGAGAGCAATCGAATTATAGGAACAAGAATAAAACAACATGCATAATATGAGTAATTGCAGCGAAATGTAAAACATTTAACTATTCTGAACTAGGAATGAATAAATATTTGCAGTATTTAAGGAGAAAGGTTTGGAATACTTGCAGTATTTAAAAGAATGTTCGGGAATACTTGCCTCAATAAGCTTTAATCACTATTACTAGTTGACTTTGATTCGACTTGATCGCTCGGCCTTATCGTCAAACAACTATCCCATTCTGGATATGATCCCAACATTCAGACCCTTCAATTGGAACCTCGTTGACCTTGACGTCTAATCTCTAGATCGTTCCTAATCCGATGTCGGTACTCGGGTTTTCTGTCTAGGACCTACATGGTTAAAATATCCTATTTCAGATAATCGTTTCGCTTAAGCTCAACTTAATACCACTATCACCTCTACCCATGTGATTTCATATTCCAACTTATATTTATATGTATTACTAACATACACATAACAATTAGGGTTCACATCTTCCAGACTCGGTTCAGTATTTATTTCCGGAAAATACGTATATTTGTTATTTTAAAAACAGGGTGATCGATTATCCACAAAATATCTTGTCACGTCACGTAAGTAGGTTTCATAACATTCAATTATATAATCTCGTTCGACGTCTCCGATAATTACAGGTTACGTTCCCTTATTTTTGGAATCAGTTTCCCGAAAATCGTGTAGCGTCTCCTTTCTTTATCGGCCTACCCGTCGAACAATTCGACGTCCATCACAATCAACAGCAGCAACAATCACAATACGATCTAGTCCACAATCCAATTTATCAATCCCATCCACCAACATAATTCACTTTATTAAATATTATTATTCATTTTTGTGTCGAAATTTATTTTCCACTAATTTTAATTTTATTTGTTAATAACTTAGGACTCAGAATTAATCATCATTGTCCATCGTCGGCTGGCCGAAACTCCTTGCCGACGGTGATAAAATTCGCGGGTTTTCGATTATATCGAACATCCTTCGTGAATTTCATCGATTAAATAATATAATACTCGTATAAAATTTATTTATTTCATAGAATCAATCAGATTATTTTTCTGCAAGGAAAATTAAAATATTAATTTTTCTCAAACATTCGAACCCAACCAACACAGAACAGGGACCAAATAACAATCGGCCCAACACAGAGCAGGGCAACGCGTATACACGCGTCACGCCGCCAGACCTCACCAGAATCCGGGAGGCGGCAACGGAAAAGAACGGGCAGCCAATACAAAACAGAACAGAGAGGTAACACAGCAGTTGCATAACACACACACACACATATACAAGGACCAGGCACACATAGATGGCAACACACGCGCCTCCACCTCGCTGGAACGGCGAAGGGCGGCAACGCTGATGTAAGAAACAGGTCGAAACAGGGGCAAGAGGCGAAATTACCGAATACAGAACCACGAGCAACTCAGAATCGAGTTGTGATAAGAGAAACCGAAGAAGGATGGAGGCGGCAACGGTTTGCCATGGAGAAAAGAGGAGAGAGACACAACAGAGACTGGTGAGAAAGAGATGAGGGAGAGACAGTCGTGTATATCTAGGTTTGGGTATTAGTTTTTATGTTTTTTATTATTATCTTGTTGTTTTAATTACGTTCTTATTCGTTCCCTCGCAAATTAACGAAGTAGTTGCACGTCAATTTTGTCAAAAAAATTTACAAATTACATATCACTATTCAGAATATTCAAAAGTTGACAAAAATAAAAAATTTATGATTTTGAATCATTTTTGGAACTTCCACCAACCCGTATTTTAATGAATTTACGAATAAATACTTGAGTAAATCAAAGCTAGAAAATTACCGGGATAATTTTAAAATTCTTGAAATATTTAAAAGTTAATGAAATAAAAATTTCATAATTTTTGAAATATTCTAGAATTAAATAGTGATTTTACAATTAAGTGCAATTCAGAAAATTATTTAAAAATAATTAATCGGTAAAATATTTATTTCTAAATTTTATAAATTCTTAAAAATAATAAATAAAATTATAAAATAACAAAAATAATTTTAGGAGCAATTTTAGCATTTATGGGAATAAATATTCAATAAAATCATTTTAAAATGAATTAATTTCATACAGCTCGATAATTAATTATAAAATTAATCTTCGCGTCCAACAAATCACAAACAATTGATAATACATCAACACATAGCCGAAAGATCCATCACATATTTTATTTATTGAATAATCCAATAATTACACTTACATACCGAATCCGAAAATAGGTTACTTAGCCGCTAAGTAACTAAAATGACGATACGATTTTAATAACAGAATTGGATAATTATCAAAACAGAGACTCTTATAAAATAATTTATACAAAAATGAGGTAATAATATCTCGCCTTTTGGGAATACAGATTTTTATCGATATATAAAATGATTTGCGTATCAAAAATTTCACACCGGGACTCGTACAGGTCAAACCGTACCCCGGATCGAGAAAGTCAAAATATGAAAAGTGTTCAGAATTATCAGATCAGGTTAGGAATGAGTTTTCGGAAGAGTTTCGGGTTGTAAAAACGTAAAAACGATTGAAGTGGAACGATTTCTGATTCTAAAAAGTAATTCTATAATTATGTAAAAATAATCATTATTAATTCTATAAATCCTTATGAAATCATATGATAATCCAAAATTACCAGAAAAATACCAAAATTATCTAGATTTAATTCTGGATAATTGGAAATTAAAATATCCCAATTTTATCTGAAATAAACTGTTAGATATATTTGATAATGTCATGGCTAATATGTTTTATGTTTAGCTTTCAGATCTTACGTGAACAGGATAAATCAGTACTTAACTGTTGATCAGTACTTATACTGGAAGTTAGGACTTAAGGATATCAGTACTTATATTATCAGGAGATAATCATTAGAAGATAGATATCAGAACTTAAGTGCTGAAGGACAATCAGATAAGGATAGTAGCTGATTAAAGGAAAGAAGATCGAGATAAACATAAGAAGAGATATGCATGAAGAAGGAATTCAGTGAAGAATGGAATACTTGGAAGAAAAGATATCTGATTGATATATTTTAGGAAGCAGAATTATATTCCATATCAATTAGCGATTATCTTGTAACTGTGTAGTATATAAACACAGACATAGGGTTTACACTATAAGTGTCATCATTATTAGAAAAGATTATTCATTGTAACCCTAGCAGCTCTCGTGATATTTGTTCATCACTGAGAGGTAACAGTTCCATACTGTAACAGAGTTTATTGTTTCAATAAAGTTTGTTTCTGTTACTTAAGTTCTTAAAGTTCGATTTAAGTGTACTATACACTGTATTCACCCCCTCTACAGTGTGTGTGTGACCTAACAATTGGTATCAGAGCCTATCTGTTAACTTACATACAGTTAAAGATCCAAACACAATCATGTCAGACACAGAAACTCCAACTAAGCCTACCACAACTGCGGAACCACCAAAGACACAAATTCAGAGTCGGTATGAGACCATCAGAGTCCCCATACTGAGACCATCTGAATATCCCATATGGAAGGTAAGGATGACCATGTTCCTGGAAGCAACAGATCCAGAATACCTGGATAGAATCAAGGAAGGTCCTCACAAACCAACCAAACTCGCTATTGCAGTTGCAGGTGAAGCAACAAAGACCGTACCAAAGGAGAAGAGTGATTATACTGCTGAGGACATAACATCAATTGCTAAGGATGCTAAGGTACGACACTTACTGTATAGTGCCATTGATAATGTAATGTCAAACAGGGTAATCAACTGCAAGACTGCTTAGGAGATATGGGATGCTCTGGAAACAAGGTGTCAGGGAACTGACACAATTAAGAAGAACAGGAAGACAATACTCACTCAAGAGTATGAAGACTTTGACTCAAAGACTAATGAGTCATTGAATGATTTATATGATAGATTTGTCAAACTTTTGAATGATTTGTCATTGGTTGATAAAGAGTATGATCTTGAAGATTCAAACCTTAAGTTCCTGTTAGCTCTTCCTGAATGCTGGGATTTGAAGGCAATGACAATAAGAGACAACTACAATCTTGATGAAACAACTCTTGACGAAATCTATGGAATGCTCAAGACTCATGAGCTGGAGATGGAACAAAAAAGCATGAGGAAAGGAGGAAAGTCGAGGACAGTTGCTCTTAAGGCTGAAGAAGAATTCCCCAAAGCAGCTTCCTCAAATAAAGACAAGGGTAAAGCTCTTTTCATAAAGTCTGATACTGAGTCATCAAGTGCTGAGAGTGATGATGACTCAGATTCTGAAAGCTTGCCTGAGACTGATGCTGATGAGGAGATGATGAAGCTGTGTGCTCTTATGGTGAAAGAAATCACAAAGATTGCATATAGGAAGTTCAGGAAGGGAAAGAAGTTTTCCAGGAAAAGCATAAGTTCTGATAAGAAGAATTTCAGAAGATCTGAAGGCAGAGGAGGAAAGTCTGACAGAGGAGATTACACCAATGTTAAATGCTATAACTGTGGTGAGAAAGGCCACATATCTCCTGACTGCAAGAAGGTAAAGGGTGACAGAGGCAAGGCTCTTGTCACAAAGCAGAAAAGCTGGACAGACACCTCAGACTCTGAAAGTGAGGAGAGCTATGCATTAATGGCAAATGCTGATAAAGAAAGTGCTGAGAGCAGTTCTGAAGCTGCTGAAACAAAGGTACCTCAGACTACTTATGCTTTTCATACTGATGATATTAATGAGTTGAGAAGATATCTTAAAACCATATTTGTTAGCTATAGAGACCAAACTTTAACATGTGAAAAATTAACTTCTGAAAATCTTGCATTTAAGAAAAGGAATGATTTCTTAGAAAAAGAGTTAGTCATGTTCCATCAAACTCAGAAGGATAGAGATGATGCTTTTTATGTTAGGAATGAAGTGCTAAAATTAAATGAATCTCTAAAAACTGAGTTAGAAAAGGAAAGAGAGATTATCAGGACTTGGACTAACTCTGGCAAAACAACTCAAAATTTTCTAAGTAGTGGAAACTGGAAAGAGGGCTTAGGTTATGGAGAAGATAAGAATGATAAAGGAACTGAAGAAATTAAGCCTGTTGTTAAGCAAAAGCCAAAGTTTAAACCTATTAAGTTTGTAACTGTAAAGTCTGAAAATGAGAAATCAGAAGTTAAAGAGGAATTAACTTCTGACAAACTAAAACAGGAAAAGACAACTGAAGTGAACATAGGCTTAATGACAAAGAAGCAGCTTAAGCATAAGCTGAAAGATGTCAAGAATGCAAACAAGGTAAAATCACCTAGGAAAAATAAGAATGGAAAGGAAGGTGTGAATAAAAGTAATGATTATAAACCTGTTCCTGATGCTCCTAGGAAAACATGTCATAACTGTGGAAGTTCTAACCATCTGGCTTCTTTTTGCAGGAAGAATAAGAATATTAACTCCTTACCTTCAAAATCAGGAGTTAAGAGTCAGTCTGTTAGATACAAACCACAAAATCCTTGTTTTCATTGTGGTAGTTTATGGCATTCCATTTATACTTGTAAGGAATATCATAGTTTGTACTATGATTATTATCAAATAAAACCTTCTTTGAAGAAAGTTTCCATTATTCCTTCTAGTGTAAATTCTGATTCAAAGTCTGATAGTGTAAATTCTGATAAGAAAAATGTTAACATAAACTCTGATGCTAAATCCGCTGCAAATGTTAACAAACTTAATAAGGCCAAAGGATCCAAGCAAGTCTGGGTCCTTAAAACTAATAATTAGTGGTCTTTGTGATTGCAGGGCAACAGGAAAAATATTCTAGTTCTGGACAGTGGATGTTCAGGACATATGACTGGAAATAAGGCCCTGCTATCAAACTTTGTGGAGAAAGCTGGCCCAAGTGTTTCTTATGGAGATGGCAACATTGGAAAAACATTGGGATATGGCAATATCAATCTTGGAAATGTCATAATTAAACAAGTAGCTCTGGTCTCAGGACTTAAACACAACCTACTGAGTATAAGTCAAATCTGTGACAGAGGTTATCATGTTGATTTCTTTGAAGAACACTGTGAAATTGTGAGTAAATCTAAAGGCAAAGTTGTTCTGAAAGGATACAGACGTGGTAACATTTATGAAGCTAAGCTTTCAACAAGTACTGATGGTTCTGCAATCTGTCTGATAAGTAGAGCATCAATTGAAGAAAGCTGGAATTGGCATAAGAAACTCTCTCATTTAAATTTCAACAATATAAATGAACTGGTCAAGAAAGATCTTGTGAGAGGATTACCAAACACAGTATTTGCTCCTGATGGTCTTTGTGATTCATGTCAGAAAGCCAAACAAAGAAAATCTTCATTCAAGAGCAAGACTGATTCATCAATTCTTGAGCCTTATCATCTTATACATGTTGATCTATTTGGTCCAGTAAATGTCATGTCTATTGCAAAGAAGAAGTATGCATTGGTCATAGTGGATGAGTTCACCAGATACACATGGGTGTATTTCTTGCACACAAAAAGTGAAACTGCATCTATCTTGATTGATTATGTCAAACAGCTGGATAAAATGGTCAAAGATTCTGTGAAAATTTTAAGGAGTGATAATGGCACTGAGTTCAAGAATTTGATAATAGAAGAGTTCTGCAAAAGCCATGAAATAAAGAAGGAATTTTCTGCTCCTGGAACTCCACAACAAAATGGAGTTGTTGAAAGGAAGAATAGAACTCTCATTGAAGCTGCACGTACAATGCTTGAAGAAGCAAAGCTTCCAACCTATTTCTGGGCTGAAGCTGTGCAGACTGCTTGTTTTACTCAAAATGCAACACTCATTAACAAGCATGGAAAAACACCATATGAGATGGTGAAGAAAAAGAAGCCAAATCTGAAATATTTTCATGTATTTGGATGCAAGTGTTTTGTTCTCAAGACTCATCCTGAACAGCTATCAAAGTTTGATCTAAAAGCTGATGAAGGAATCTTTGTTGGATATCCACTTTCCACAAAAGCCTTCAGAGTCTATAATTTGAGAACAAAAGTGGTCATGGAATCTATCAATGTCTCTTTTGATGACAAGAAGATCACTGGTCTTAAAGATTTCATTGACCATGATCAGCTGAGATTTGAAAATGAAGACTCATATTCTGACACTGAAAATCCTGACAGTCTAAGTCCTGATACTGCAAACTCTGATGGATTAAACTCTGATGTTATTGAAACTGTGGTGACTACGTTAAAGGAAGATGCACCTATGCAGGGGGAGCATACTCAAGATCCTACCACATCTCAAGAAACATCCGAACATGCATCTGGCTCTTCAAGTTCTGATTCGTCAAGTTTTGATAAGCCAAGTTCTGATAGTGCTGAAAATCTAAATACTGAAGAATCCAACTCAGAGAGCATAGTTTCAGGGGGAGCATCAGAAAATGAAAATGAAGATAGCATGTATCATGGGGGAGCATCCAGTTCTAGAGAAAACCTTCCATCTGCAAGGAAGTGGACAAAATCACATACACCTGATTTGATAATTGGAAATCCTGATGCAGGTGTCAGAACTAGAACAGGTACTTCAAATGAGTGTCTTTACAATTCTTTTCTCTCTCAGACTGAGCCAAAGAAAGTGGAAGAAGCTCTTCAAGATGCTGATTGGGTGCAAGCAATGCAGGAAGAGTTGAATGAATTTGAAAGAAACAAAGTCTGGACCCTAGTACCAAGACCAAAGAATAGATCTGTTGTTGGTACAAAGTGGGTATTCAGAAACAAAACTGACAGTGATGGCATAATTACAAGGAATAAGGCAAGGCTGGTTGCAAAAGGATATTCTCAACAGAAGGGAATTGATTATGATGAAACATTTGCACCAGTTACTAAGTTAAAAGCCATAAGGATATTTTTGGCTTATGCTGCTCACAAAAAGTTTACTGTCTTTCAAATGGATGTGAAAAGTGCTTTTCTCAATGGAGAATTGGAGGAAGAGGTATATGTTGAACAACCTCCAGGTTTTGTAGATACCAAACATCCAGACTATGTCTACAGACTTGACAAAGCACTTTATGGACTTAAGCAAGCTCCTAGAGCATGGTATGAGACTTTAGCTCAGTTTCTTCTGGAAAGTGGATTCCACAGAGGGACAATAGACAAAACACTGTTCTACCTCAACCATGGAAAGGAATTACTTCTGGTCCAGATTTATGTTGATGATATCATTTTTGGATCTACAAATGATAAACTTTGCAAGAAGTTTGCCAAACTAATGCAGTCAATATATCAGATGAGTATGATGGGGGAACTTAGCTATTTTCTGGGCCTTCAAGTCAAGTAGAATGAGGAAGGCACTTTTATTTGTCAAACCAAGTACACCAGAAACTTGCTAAAGAAATTTGGAATGCAAGATTGTTCAAGTGCATCTACTCCAATGGCCACTGCAATAAAACTGGATAAGGATACCGGTAAATCAGTAGATATTACTGACTACAGAGGTATGATTGGCTCTCTACTCTATCTAACTGCTAGTAGACCTGATATCATGTATGCTACCTGTCTTTGTGCAAGATTTCAAGCAGATCCAAGAGAACCTCACTTAACAGCTGTAAAAAGAATCTTTAAGTATCTTAAAGGAATAGCTGTTCTGGGATTATGGTATCCTAGAGAATCAGATTTTAAACTAATAGGTTACTCAGATGCAAATTTTGCAGGTTGCAAAATTGACAGGAAAAGCACAAGTGGAAGCTGCCAATTTCTTGGAGGCAGATTGGTTTCTTGGTACAGCAAGAAACAAAAGTCAATTTCCACATCAACTGCAGAAGCAGAGTATATTGCTGCAGGAAGCTGTTGTGCACAGATTCTTTGGATGAAGAATCAGTTACTGGATTATGGGTTAACATATTTCAAAATCCCTATTTACTGTGATAATCAAAGTGCTATTGCTATGACAGGTAATCCAGTTCAACACTCAATGACAAAGCACATCAGCATCAGGTACCACTTCATCAGGGAACATGTGGATGAAGGTACAGTGGAATTGCATTTTGTTCCCACAGATCAACAATTGGCAGATATCTTCACAAAACCATTATGTGAAGCTACTTTTACAATATTGGTAAATGAACTTGGAATGGTTTCAGGTTCTTTCTCTAAATCTGCTTAGACTTGTTCTATGAATCAGACTTTATGCTCAGTATTTACAGAATTAATCTCATTATATATTCTGTGCTTAATTGGTAAATGTCTTTAAGTACTGACTGTTGTCTGATATATGTTTCTAAACTATGATAAGTGATATGTTTGTTCTAGTACTTATTCATTCCTATTAGGATAACTGTGCTAGATACTGACCTAGTAGTCTTCAATAAACAAATGATTCCATGGAAGAAGTAATTATTTCAGTGGAAATCTTATGACACTAGCAAATTCTGATAACTGAGCTTAGTTAAGTTTACTTTGTATATCTTATTACTAAGTCACAAATTAGAATAATGCTACTCATCTGTTAAGTTCTGATACTAGTAAAACTGTTGAATGTACTAAGTGCTGATAAACCTCTCTTATCAAAAGAAAAAGCAAAAAGATCAAAGATTAAAATCAGGTACTCCTTTGAGATCTAGAGTAAAAATGTGGAAGGGACGACCCAAGTGCATTGCTGGTATTAAGTAAATATGCATCAGAAAAGCAAAATATTTTCTTGGTGACTTTTCACACTCTATGATTACTGGAGAAATACTCTAAAAATAGCATAAATTCTGATAAACAGTCGTGACTCACTTACACTGAGAAGCCACTGTAAAACAGAATTGCAAAAGATGCATAAAATTAGCACAAAACAGTTGAGATGGACTCTAGCATGAACTCATTCATCAGTAGGTTTCAGGACAATGACAGATCTTTAGCAAAATTTTAGTTATGCCTTATTTCTAAGATGTACTGAAGTAAATCAGACTTTACTCTTTGTCTGTTTTTAGCTTAATGCATACACTAATCACTCCATCTGAATGATGAAAATTTCTGTGGTGGTCTATATTATTTTAGATAAATAGTCATTGTGTCATTATTGCACAAATTCTGAGGACAAGTTCTAAGTTACATGTCCTGATGATTAAGTTCTGACGTCCATAACTCAGAACTTGTATGAGTATTTACTAAGATGGGCATTCCTTTTTCGAGTTAAGAAATTATGTTCTGATGACTGTTAAGTTCTGGTATAGGTCTAAGTTCTGATTTCTCAGTCTAATCCTTTACTTGGCTTATCTGTGAATAAAATTTGATAACAGTCTCAGTTTGAACTCGAATATGTTAAAGTGGAAGATTAATAGTCACTATGCTAAGGATTAATGGTATTTGTACTTGAACAGTCCACTGTTTCTTGTGTCTTGTGCGGTCTAGACCATGATTCCCCTTTCCAATGACTGTTATTCTTTTTCAAAGTCTAGGGAGATGAGGTAGAATTAATTCTACCTGTCAGCATTAAATATCTTTGCGTCTCTTGGCATTCTCTTGCCTATATAAGCAACCACTTCACATCAGTCTTTCCATCACATTCTTCTCACACACTTATCCTCCTTCTTCTATCAAAAACACAATGGTTCGATACAACATGTTTTTGAACAACCAAACCTTCACTATGGAGCGAAGTTGTGCCGAGTGGCAGCAGGAGTGGCATGTAACAGCCATTCCTGAGGAGATCTGGGATTTTGTCCCACAGGAGGTGCTAACTCACCTTCTATTCTTCTATATGGATTACCATCGCCATCTGGAGCGATTGGAGGAGGAAAGGCGGGAAGCTATCCGTCAGCAAGAGCGAATCATACGACTCGCCATCTTGTTCGTCAAAGATAGGAAGAGGAAGATGACTTAATCTTGTCTTCTTCCTGTTCTTCTTCATCCTCAGTTTTGTCAGGCTTCTTAGCTAGGACTAAAGCTGTTGATGTTAGGATTAGGAGCTTAGGGAAAATCTTGTATAAGTATTGATGTAATTTCCATTTCATAAATGTATTGTCTTGAAATATTAATGAAAATTGTTTTTACTTCAAGATTTTGTCTCTGAGTTATTTTATCTTGTGTTGATAAATCCTGATTGATATTCTGATGACCATATAACTTTTGTTTTATATTAAGTTCTGATTCATTTTCAGCACTTATATATCTAATTTATCTTGGTCATTTTCATGTGATGTATTTTCAGAATTTCAATGATGCAATGAAAAATAATTCAATCAGTGCTAACGGTTTAAATTTTGAATTAAAACTGTTTCTCTTGATAAATGGAATGGTTTTTCCTTGAAACTAGGCAACTGGGTAAGTAATGATTCCTGTTTTCTCGAGCCCAGTAACTGTCCGTTATTACTGCATGTCTGACAGGTGTCCAACGGTTACATTTTTGTTCAGAGTATAAGTACAACAGAGAGAAGATTTCTTTAATATTTTATTTTCTTTATACTTTATCTCTCTCCTTACTTTTACTCTCCTTCTCTTCTTTCTCACGTTGGTTTTTCATACAGACATTATCTCAAACACCTAACAGGCATCCTTGAAACTCAATATTTTTTTCACATGGCACCAAAGGATTTAATCATTGATGGAGCAAAGTATGTTCCAAACAACTATGCTGCAATTCTTGATCATGCTGACGCTCCATCTGAATTGCACTTTGTGCAAGATCTTCTTGCACATAGTGAGGTTGGGTACGCCTTAACTCAGCCTGAATTATTTTCAAGTCAACAAGTTCTGAGGTTCTGGAGGACTGGAGTTTTTGATGATGGTGGTAACCGTGGAACTCCCAGTATTATCTTCCAAGTGGGTGATTCATCCTTTGTAGTCACTCCTGGTACAGTACGCAGGGCTTTACATCTTCCAGAGGATTGTACTTTCTCAGTTCCAGAGGACTCAGCCCTTCGGGAGTTAATGGCTGAATTGGGATATGAAAAGAGTCTAACGAAACTTGGACAGTTGAAACGGGCTAATATCAGAAGAGAATGGAGTTTCTTCTTTGATTGCATCACCAAAGCTTTTGGGAACAAATGTTCAAATTTTGATGCTATCCCAATTCTGAGTCAGCATATAGGGTATGCTATTATCCATCAAACTCATTTTGATTTTGCAACTGGAATAATTGGTTTTATTGGGGATAGGATGACAGAGGATCGAGATGTTGCTTATTTTGCTAGATTCTGTCAACTTATTTACACTTACTGTACTGATGAACCTCATTTAGTCAGCACTCAAACCCCACCTTTTAAGGTTGCAAAACGATACTTTAATGACCTGGTAAATGCTGATACTAAGAAGAAAGTGGTTAGACCATTATAGATTCCTAAGTCTGTGAAACAGATCCTGGTAAATGCTGATCCTGATACTTATAGATCTGTTTACTCTGATGTCCAACCACCTCTAACCACCCAAAATCCATCAACCTTAGTACCTACCTCTCATTCTACTCAACCTACCCTCAGAACTTATCTCAAATCCTATCTCTCCACTTCACAGACTGCTCAACCTTCTTCTTCAGTACCTACTGTGAAGCCTACATCCTCTAAGCCAAAGAGAACAAAGACTGTTCCTCAAACACCTCAAAAGAGGAGGATAATTACTTTGAGAGATGAATCAGATTCTGAGGAACAGATTCCTTCTTCAGAACCTGTGGTGGTTGAAGCTGAGAAAGCAACTTCTCAGAAGGATTCTGAAATTGGGGGTTCTAGGCTTCTCAAGAGGCTTAGACGTATGATAGTTCCTGAAACTCCCAAGGAATCCAAATCAACAAGGAAGTACAAGAAACAGAGGGCACAAAGGCCAGTTTCAGATGATGAGGAGGAAGCAGCTAAGGAAGGGGATCAGGAATCTCTGATCTCACAAGACAAGGAATTTTCTCCAGTCACTTCTTCTCCATCAACTCCATCTCAGGAAGCTGTATCTGACAAGGCTAACTCACCATCTGTGTCTCTTGTTGATCCAGGCACAAGTGCTGAAATTGATATTCAGAACCTGGTTGTGCCTACAATACTTTTCTTAGAAGCTCCAACAGCAAATAATCCTTCCACAACACCTGTTACCGATGCTGTTCAAACTCCAGAGTTATCAACAACACCTTCTCTGCATCAAGATGCTGATGATCAGATTTTAGGTGAGCATCAGGATATGGCTGTTGATCAGAACTTAGTATCATATCAGCAATTAGAGGATGCTGAATCCTCCATTGCTACTCACACTGTTGTCTTATCAGAAGATACTGATTCTTTAAGTTCTGATGCTGCAAATGTTGGAGATACCGGTGAAGCTGCTACAACTGTAGATGCTGATGAAGCAGGTCCTTCAGGACATACTCCTCCACCGACTCTTCCTAAGTCTGAACTGGTAAAGGAGTTTGTTATCAGGGATGCACCAGTGCCTTGGAGTGAAACTCCTGCAGGTCAGGAGTGGACTAAGGAATGGAACTCAGTTTCATGTGTTCCAAATGCTTTACATCTTGCTGAGCACTTGACTAAAGCTGATGAAATGTTAAATTCTGATGATTTTAAAACCCAGCTTAGAGTCACTGCATTGAGTACTAAACATCTACAAGGTCTTCATTCCAATACTCATGCAGAGCTACACAAGATTCAGGAGAACTTTATCAAACAGGAACAAGTTT
Source organism: Apium graveolens (assembly GCF_009905375.1). Taxonomy (NCBI): domain Eukaryota; kingdom Viridiplantae; phylum Streptophyta; class Magnoliopsida; order Apiales; family Apiaceae; genus Apium; species Apium graveolens. The sequence goes on along the minus strand of NC_133651.1, from coordinate 141,910,577 downwards.
GGAAAATTGATAAGAAAAAGTTCTTTCAACCTACCATTAACAGGATTGCTTATATTGAGAAAACTCAAGAGAAACAACAAGCTCAGATTGATCAAATTCTGACAAATCAAGCTTCTCAGCAATCGCAACTTACTGAAATCCAGACCTCAGTGGAACTACTTATCTCTCTTTTATTACCTGCTGATGCCAAAAAGGGGGAGAAGGTAATTAAGTCCAAATGCAAAACCAACAAGACACTGCAAGGAAAGGATGATGGAAAAGATGACCAAGGAAACTCTGGAATGGGTAGTGGTCATAGTCAAGGTAGAAGGTTTACATCAAGACAAGCTAGTCACAGAACAAGTTCTGATACTGGGAAAAGAATAAGTTCTGCTGCTGGTAAAAGGATAAGTTCTGATGAACTTCTAGATCTTGATGAGGAAATGTCAAGACAGTTATTTCTTCAAGAAAATCCAGGGATGGACTTGGAAAGTTTAAAGGAAGAAGAAGCCAGACTTAAATCAGAGAAAGTCACATCTAAATCTGAAGCTTCTGGTAAAAAGTTACTTCCAAAACTTAAAGGCATTGTGATCAAAGAAAGGACACATACTGAAGCAACATTGGCTAGGTCACAACCACAGATAGATCCAAGATCCAAGGGTAAAGAAAAGGTTGGTGAACCTATCAAGGCTTATGTACCTCCTGAGGAAGAAGAAATTACTGATGGAAAAGATGATCTTGCTCTGACTTCAAGAAAAGTTCTTAAAACAACCTCTGACATGGCTCAAGTTGTTCAGTCAAGAAATTGTAAGTTCTGATATTCAGAAGAAGCAAGTAACCTCTGACAGAGCTCAAGTTAACTTGATATCAGAAAATAGATCAAAGACACTCCTACCAGGATTCACTAAAGCAAAACAGACTCAATCTTTGAAGACTACTGCAAGTGGTTTTGAAGCAAGAGTAGTTACTGGAAAGGAAGCTAGAGATAAAACTGGATTGGGAAGTGCTGATGAAAGAAGAGTACACAACACTACCAATGATCCAACTTTCTTGAGTGAACCAGGTATTGGAGCAACTCCTGAGAGATTGAATCAACTGGAATCTATACAGATGGTTTACCATACCTACTTGAAAGAATACATCATGTTGTATTTCATGACAGATGGTAGGGTTTATCATATAAGACAAAATGCCATTCCTTTGAAGTATTTTAAAGAATTGGAGCATGTACTTTTCTTACTTCAAGTGGATGACAGAATAACAGAGACTGCTGCAAACTACTTAAAAGAACAGATTCAGAGACAGAAAAGGCTTTATTCTGTTAAGTCTGACAGCATATATGTTCCAAAGTACAGAGATCACAATGGTGATATTGTTGATATGAAGCCTAATACTGCACAGATCAGAACGTATCTTGGTATTAAGGGACTTGAATTCAATCTTGAGTCTGACAAAGCTTATGTCATAAGACTAGATCAGGAGTTGAGAAAAGCAAAGATTAATGATCTCAGAGCTGCAATCTTTCAAACTGGTGAAGATACTGCAGAGCTTAAAGGTGTTAAAAGGAGAATGATTGATGAACTAAGATATGATGAGAAATGTTTGTTGAAGAACTATCTCAGAACAACTCCTGACATCAGAGAGATCAGAAAATGAAGAAGCCAAGTCGACGATCTACAACTGCTTAAATTCTGATATTTATACAGATTGAAGTTGTTATCAGAAGTTGAAATTGGTAAAAACTTTAAGGACTGTAAGTTGTAGTTATCTAGTCTATTTCTCATGCATTTGTACTTAATGTTTTTGACATCATCAAATATCTGTTAAACTTGTATATTTTGTTAATTTACAAGTTGGGGGAGATTGTTAGATATATTTGATAATGTCATGGCTAATATGTTTTATGTTTAGCTTTCAGGTCTTACGTGAACAGGATAAATCAGTACTTAACTGTTGATCAGTACTTATACTGGAAGTCAGGACTTAAGGATATCAGTACTTATATTATCAGGAGATAATCATCAGAAGATAGATATCAGAACTTAAGTGCTGAAGGACAATCAGATAAGAACAGTAGCTGATTAAAGGAAAGAAGATCGAGATAAACATAAGAAGAGATATGCATGAAGAAGGAATTCCGTGAAGAATGGAATACTTGGAAGAAAAGATATCTGATTGATATATTTTAGGAAGCAGAATTATATTCCATATCAATTAGCGATTATCTTGTAACTGTGTAGTATATAAACACAGACATAGGGTTTACACTATAAGTGTTATCATTATTAGAAAAGATTATTCATTGTAACCCTAGCAGCTCTCGTGATATTTGTTCATCACTGAGAGGTAACAGTTCCATACTGTAATAGAGTTTATTGTTTCAATAAAGTTTGTTTTCTGTTACTTAAGTTCTTAAAGTTCGATTTAAGTGTACTATACACTGTATTCACCCCCTCTACAGTGTGTGTGTGTGACCTAACATAAACATCCAAATATTATTATCCATCATCAAATAATTCACAAAATTCACATAAAAATCACATAATAATTATTGATTGATAAAAATAATTACATAATATTTCCCAGACGTTACATAGATGACCAACATTCACTTTCTTCTCCTTCCTCACTTGACTAGATTCTCCTAAAATAAAGTTTTTGGAAATTGATCCATACTTTTCATTTAACTTGGCAAGTTTGGATTTACTCACAGGTTTGGACACAGCCGACGGATGAGGGTTTATATCACTCGATGAATAATCCTTTTGATTATCCGACGGATGACTCTCATCATCCGTCGAGTCCACATCTGTTAGCACTCCTTCAACCAAATTGGATTCCAGCTTCTCCTTATTCTTCTTCCAGACTGCATCACAAAAGGACTCAATACCTTGAACTTTGGTGATTTGAGCATGAACATCTCTAGATGTTTTCCATGCCTTAATCACCTCTTGTTCTCGATCAAGCTGCTTCTTCAAGATCTCTTCTTTCTTCAAGGACTCAGTTAATTCATCCTTAGCAATTTTACACTCAATTCTCAATTTTTCAAATTCAATAAATTGAGACTGTAGCACATTATTCCTCTCACTTAAAAAGAAATTATTTTCTTTGATTTTAGCATTTTTCTTAGTAAGAGACTTAAGTGTAACACGGAAATGATATAATTCTGTAAATATGTCATTTATTGCATCATTACATTCAGCTTTAGATAAATGTGCAAGGTTAGTGATGATTACCTAATTACTTGAAGAACTTGTCTCTGTTTCATCAGACTTGGCCATTAGGGCTAGATTGATATAGCTGACATGCTCATCCTCATCCAGACCATCTGTTGTCCCGTCATTTTCTTGTGTAAAGAAAGCCCTTTCCTTTTGTTTGAGCAACTCAAAATATTTCTGTTTATAATCCACAGGCTCAAACTTCTTCTTGCTGGAATCTGACTTTCTACACTCACTGGCAAAGTGCCCTGCCAAGCCATATTTGAAACATTTGAATTTTGATTTATCCACCATGTTTCTATTTGGCTTAGCTGCTCCAAAGTCCTTCTTGAACTTGAGCTTGGCAAATCTTCTGGAAAGAAATGCTAGATGTTCATCAATATCCTCCATGTCATCTTGGCTCAAAGAATCTTCATTTTTTGCTACCAGCCCCTTGCCCTTGTTTTCACAGACCTTTGAAGTAGACTCAACAGCTTCTATCTTCATCTCATTTGCTTTCTCTAACTCAGCAACCAGTGCAATGGACCCTCCTTTCTTCCTCCCTTTCTCCATTCTTTCATCTTGCATTCTTGTAAATTCAAGCTCATTTCAAGGAGACTTTAAAATGTCATACAGTCTCTCTAGTGTAAATTCCTTGTATTCTTGTGAATTTCTCAAGGAGACTTTCATTGGTTTCCATTCTTTTGGTAGGGATCTCAGAAACTTGAGGTTAGAATCTTTGGTTTGGTAGACTCTTCCATGCAGCTTTAGAGCATTTAGTAGTTTTTAAAATCTACTAAAGATATCAGTGAGAGTTTCACCTTCTTTAAAGTGGAAATGCTCATATTGTTGAATTAGTAACTGCATCTTGTTTTCTCTAACTTGTTCAGTGCCATCACAGATAATCTGAATAGTATCCCAAACGTCCTTGGAAGTTTTGTAATTGATGATGTTGTCAAACATGTCACCATCAACTCCATTGAACAGAATATTCATGGCCTTCTTGTCTTTCCTGACTTGTTCAATATCAGGATCTGACCATTCATGCCTTGGCTTGGGAACTGATGGCTTGTTTCCAGTTGCAGCTCTCATTGGTACATGAGGGCCTCTCTCTATGCATTCCACATAGGCCTCATCTTGAGAAAGTAAATGAAGATGCATCTTTACCTTCCATTGATGGTAATTATCTTTTTCCAGAAAAGGAATCTTGACTCTAATATCCTTCTTGTTCATCTTGCTGTTTGTTGTGATCTTTAACTTCTTTGTTCTTTAAGAGTTTACTCTGATACCAATTGTTAGTCCCTAACGATACAACAAGAATTACAGAAGGGGGGTTGAATAGAATTCTTGAAACTTTTTCTGAATTACAAAATGTTCTATCTTAATAATATATATAGGTGTTTGATTTGCTAAGTGCGGAATAAGAGTTAGTTAAATCAAAAAACAAAGTAATAAAAACACAAGTCTTTAAAACTTTCTAGTGGATTTGAATGTATCCACCATATATATATATATATATATATATATATATATCAAGAGAACTCTGTGAAGCTTGAACAGCTCACAGCTGCTTACAAAAATAAGAACAACTAAACTTACAGAGAAATGCTTAGGATACAGCTTACAAATGTTTCTTTGAGAAAATACTTGCTTAGTCTTGATGTTGTTCTATTTGCTACTCTTGGTTTATATATTACCAAGATTACACAGTAATAAGACGAGATAATAAAACAAAATCTATCAAGTCTAATACTATGCTGGTTCATCACTTTATTCTAGCATCTTTGAATATCTTCATATTAGCATGAAAATGGCAATGCTTCTTTGTTCTCAAAAACCCAGTTGAATAGGCTTCCACATTCCTTTTGCATACACTTGACGCATGTGATTGTGTTGTCACTGTCCACAGATGTTCAAATTGATTATCCGTCGAGTACATGATCATCCATCGAGTTGCCTTGTTGATCATCCGTCGGGTAGCTTTGTTGATCATCCATCGGGTAGCTATTTGGCACTTGACTTCATTTCATTTATGCAGAATTACAAGACATCATCTATGTACAATTAATCAACCTATTCTGCATATCTAATTAAATTTAACATGACTTATATGCTACTACAGAATCTAAACAAAGGTGTTTGCAGAAATGTGCTTCATGACTTATTATTACACAAGCTACTCACTCGATGGATAACAAATCATCATCCGTCGGGACTATATTGAGTCATCCATTGGGAATATATTCCTTATCCGTCGAGTGCTACATTTTTCACTAAGTTAAATCTACTAAGGTGTTTTGTTAATAAAATTATCAAGTTCACAATATATTCACAACAATAAGAGGTTTATCAGACCTATTTCTGAGAAAGTTGAAGTCATTGAGAAGATTCAAGAACAGCAACAGGCCCAACTCACTGAGGTCCTGCAGAATCAAGCTTCTCAAAAGGCTCAATTGGATGAAATCCAATCTTCAGTCGAACTTCTTCTCTCTCTCCTACTAGCTGATGATGCCAAAAAGGGGGAGAAGATAAGTAAGTCCAAATGCTCAATCACTCATATACTGAAGAAGAAGGATGACAAAGGTGATGACCAGGGAAACTCTAATAAGAGTAGAGGTCAAGGTCAAGGGCAGAGCAGTAAGTTTTCTTCAAGGAAACTAATTACTGATGCAAGAAAATCTTCTATTCAAAAGAAGACAAGTTTTGAAGCTGCTAAAACTCAAAATCTGATAGCAAGTGCTGATACTCAAAATCTGATATCAAGTTCTGATAAGCAAAGTTTGATGACAAAGCCTGATGTTCTGATACAAAGTGGAAGTCAAGACTCTCAGAAGTTTTTGCAAACTCTGAAGCTAAAGGGGAAGTAGACTACAGTCTACTACAAGGATCCAAGATTCAGACACTTGATGAAGAGATTGCTAGAAGATTATTTCTGAAGCATAATCCTGGAATGGATTTCGAAAATCTCAAGGAGGAAGAAGCTAGATTTAAAGCTGAAAAGACAAATCTAAAGCCAAAAGCTTTTGTTGCAAAGAAACCTCCAAGGCCTAAGGAAAATGGCATTGTGATCAAGGAGAAGTCAAATACTGAGGCATCAAAGCCAAAGACTAGATCACAGACTGAGATTGATCCCAAAGACAAAGGGAAGGGAAATGTTGATGAACCAACCAAGCCACTGGAGATGAAAATTCCTCAAATCCCGATGAAACTAGTGTGCAAAATGGTTCAAGTTACTGATGATACTCTTACTGAAGATGAAAATGTTCAAACTCTGAAAAGAAAGAAGATTTTTGAAGAATCAAAGACAACCTCTGGCAGTGCTCAAGTTGTTCAGAGTGAAGAACTGCAAGCTACAAAAGAAACAGCAAGTTATGATAGAGTTATCAAGACATCAACCTATGACATAACTCAAGTTGATTTAGACAAGATGAAAGTAGCTGACAAAAAGAAACTTCTATGGAAAAATGTCAAACCATCAGATCCAAAGAAAAGCCAATTGCTGTCTGATTTCATGACTATTGGGTTAAATGCTAGAAAACCAAGAGACAGGGCTGGACTAGGTTCTGATGAAGCTAAGATCATGACAGGAGTTGAAGTTGCTACTAGAGATCCATTTTTGCTAACTGACAAACCTCTTGAAGATGTTACACAGAAACACCTTGATAAGGTTATCTCTATTCAAGTAGTCCTGGATGCTCATAACAAGCATAATGTCAAAGAAAATATGATTCTATTTCTTGAAGATGGAAGGACATATCAGATGTCAGAATTAAATATGTTAAACAAATCACTGAAAGAACTTCAATTCTTTCATTACCTTTTAGAGGTAAAGTCTGATATTACCAGGAGATGGTCAAATTTCATATTGAAGATCATAAGAGATAAAGCTAGAATTTCTGGTTCAAGGGTTACAAAATTCATTCCTAATATTGTTAAAGATGATGGAAGTGAAATTCCAATGAAGAAGGATTCTGCTAAACTTGAAGTGATACTGAAAGAGAAATGTCTATGCTACAATGAAGATTCTTCTCATCCAAGGGTAATAAGACTGGATGATGGTTTAGAAAGAAACTTTATCTCTGCTTTAAGGACTGTAATCTACCAGATTGGAAGTCAGAATGAAGAGATGAAGCAAGTCAAGACTACAATAGCTCAAGTCCTAAGGATTAAAAAAGAAAAGCTAATATCAAACTTTGTCAAGAATCATTTTGGATTCAGATTGACTCGGTGAGATTGGTAAAAGCTACAAGGACTGTAAGTTGTAGTTAGTTATCTAGTTAAATTCTTATTTACATTTGTACTTAAATATTTTTGGCATCATCAAATCTATTAACTTGTATATTTTGCATAATTTACAAGTTGGGGGAGATTGTTAGATATATTTGAGATGTCATATCTAATATGATTTGTGTTTAGTTTTCAGAACTTAACAACAGGACAAATCAGGACTTACTGAAATCAGGACTTACTAGAAGTCAGAACTTAAGGTCATATCAGAACTAAAGTGCGGGAAGACTTTGAGTTAAGGAATGAAGCTGATTTACAGGAGAAGATCGACACTAAAACAAAAGAATATATGCATGGAAAGAGTTAGAAGACTAGAAGACTTGTAGAAGATATATGATTGATATATTTTAGGAGACAGAATTATATTCCATATCAATTAGAATATATCTTGTAACTGTGTACTATATAAACAAATAATTAGGGTTTACATTATATGTGTTATCATTATCGAGAAGATTATACATTGTAACTAGCAGCTCTTAGTGATATTTGTTCATCACTGAGAGAGAACAACAGTTCATATTGTAACAGAGTTTATTGAATATACTTGATCTTTGTTACATACTTATGTTAAATCGATTTGATTGTATAAACACTGTATTCAACCCCCTTCTACAGTGTTATGTGACCTAACATATCTAAATATAGTTTCCTAATTCTTAAGAATAACATAAACTGAACGATGATATCGTTATCTTCATATAGAGTTGTAAGTGGGGTGGGTTCAGGGCGACATCTACATTCTCATACCTGCCTTACATATTTTTTTTGTCACAAACCAGTACTGTTTCCTCGCGGGAATTTATAATTTATCCCTATCTCGCACCTCACGTGGAAAAACTGAGTCCTCATCACCCCCCCCCCCCCGTTTAGTAATTACTCTCACCGTCCAATTGAATTTTTAATATTTGAATTACGGACGGACATTAAAAAATAGAAATAAAGTAGAAAAGTATAAAAAAACTGAGTAAAGTGATCAAATCCATTAAAACTTCAGTAATAGATCAGAAAGATAGTGGTAATTACTGGTCCATTTGAGTTTATAAAATATTAAAAGTTTGTTATTTTGGAAACGTTTGGAACTGTAATATATTGGATGAAACGTTCCAAAATAGAAAATGTAAACAAATGAATGGGACAGAGATGGTAAATCTTGTAAAAATGTTATTTTTATAATATCTAATATAACATTACAATAAAGAAATAGATAATTTAAAACACACTATGATTTTTTTATAGTATTTATATAAGTGAAATAAATAAATAATTTTTTTTATAAATTTTAATTTTCCACACTATTTAAAATATTAGAGTAAATCATAAAAAAGTTATATTCTACTCAAGTTGGGGCGAAACGAGTTTTCCCTGCGGGATCATATAAATACCTTATCTGCCCCCGCATTTAAACGCGATAACATTTTTGATGTTAGACAATAATTTAAACCAATATAAAATGCAAATATTATACGAATTCCCAAGAGCAAACAATAATATTATTCTGAAGAAAAAATGTATAATCAAGCGTAACCTAGAAGTAAAATATTTCAGTATATATATACCGACATAAAAACCCTAATGGGCTAATAATATACCATGTCCTAAACACGTGGGCTAACTTAAGTCCAATAATATAAAATTCGGTCCAACATATAACAGTAATAATAATCATAGTAATAATATAATATAATATAATATAATAATAGGTCCCGATCCTTATCAACTCTCAATCGCTAAGAAAAGTTTCGGCTTTGTCGAACTGAACTTCATATAGCATTGGAAAAGATCATGAGCAAGCCTTTCAAACTCTGAAGCGCTGATCCAAGTGTGCTCGTCCTGGTGATCTGCCACTTCAATGAACCAAATACTGATGATAACCACCACCATGCTGAGTCGCCACATACCTCTCATAAAGAACATCAACTATCTGTTATGAAGAAACATAAGGTGGAGTAGAAGACACAAGTACTGGTGGGGTAGATATAGGATCAATAGAGCTCGAAGGAGTTGGTGTAGAAGTGGATGGAATAGGTAAAGCAACAACATGTGAAGAAAGGATAAATGTCAATTTGTCCATAACAAGGAGTAAGATCTTCCATATTAAACACATGCCCAATCGCCATACGTCTAGGAAGATCTAACTCATAAGCAGTTCCAACTATCTTACGAATCCAAAATGGATTGTCCCCTTAGCATGCACTTTCTTCCAAGGACAAGGAGGTAACCTCTCAACATGGTGTCGTAACATAACCTGATTACCTTCATTATACTCTTGAAACTTGCGATGAACATCTCTAGCAGACTTATAATTTTCATTGCTTAAATTAGTTGATGTATCTCAGCATCCAACTTATAAATATGTCATGCAAAAGAATCTATAGACTCAGAACACTAGAACTATATGCAGGTGGAAGTGGAACCAAATCAACGAGTTTCGTAGGCTGACACAATATAGGCCTCGAAAGGACTGAAACCTGTAGACCTATTTACGGAATTGTTATAGGCAAACCCGGGTGTAGGAAAAACCATATTTTAAGTGGACACATGTTCTCCTACAAGACACCTAATCAAATCACATAGGCTCATATTAACGACCTCAGTTAGTCCGTCGGTCTGTGAATGATAGGTGGTGGAGAACTTGAGACTAGTCCCAAGCAACTTCCAAAGAGTCCTCCGTAAGTAGCTCACGAACTTCACATCTTTATCAGAAACTATGGCCAGTGGAACATTATGTATTCTGACGATCTCACGAAAGAAGATGGATGAAATAGGAGGGGCATTATCATCTTACTACAAGAAATGAAGTGAACCATCCTCATAAAATGATCCAGAAAAATGAAGGATGAATCATGCCCACTACGTGTCTTACATAATCCCAACACAAAATCTATACTAAGTTCCTCCTAAGGAACATGAGAAACCGAAAGCGGAGCGTATATGTTGGGGTGTCCATCATCTCTCTATATCAAAAATGTGGTGATCGCTGCTACACTATAAAATTTATAGTTGCATCTTCTCCCCAAAGTAGATGTTTTTGGAATAGTGGCAAACACTTGATCTTAACAAGTGGTATTAAAGTAGGTCACATGTTCGATATCCCGCTATCATGCATTTTTATGAGATTTATACCAAAGGCATGTTATGCAACCATGGTCTCAGACAGGGACAACCATTTCTCAGGAGGGGACTTGGTAGTATTGGTAGATGCTGGGAGGTATTTTGGGGTGTTCAACATCTACTTATATAAAAAATGTCGTGCTAGATGTTATATTAGAAAAATTATAGATGCGTCTTCTACACAAGTGGTTTTTTTTAGTATAGTGGTAAGCACTTTGATCTTAACAGTATAAGCCCATATTATATTTCCCACCCTTGGCCATCTAACAGGGATAACCATTTCTCAGACGGGGACTTGGTAGTGCTGGAAGATGCTGGGAGGTATTTTTGGGGTGTCCAGCATCTACCTATATCGAAAATATGGCGCTGGCTGTTATACTATAAAGTTATAATTGTGCTTTCTACACAAGTAGCTATTTTTGGTGTAGTGGTAAGCGCTTGATCTTAATAGTGTATATAAGCCCGTATTCGACTTTTTACTCTTGGACGTCTGACAAGTACGACATTCTACAACTATACGAGCGACATTCCTCTTCAAACTAGGCCAATAAAACCTATCCTCAACAAGAGCAATGGTCTTATCTCGACCAAAGTCACCAACTAGCCCCCACATGCCCAACACAAAGGTATACTCCTGAACAAACTCAAACCACTTAACATGTCGATGATCAATCTTCTTCTTGGCGTTAATACACTATAACAACTGGTGATCAGAGTAGAGCACAAACTCCCTAGGCAACAAGCAATGTTGCCAATACCTCAGTGTCAAAACTACAACATAAATCTCCCTCTCATAGGTGGTATACCTCTTCATGGCCTCATTAAAATTATAATCGAAGAAATCTATATGAAAGTCCTCCTGACAAAATACTCCACCTATACCTATGCTAGAAGCATTACACGCTACCTCAAAGACCTTACCAAAATTTGATAAAATAAGGACTAGAGGGTGTGTCAACTTATCCTCTATTTCAGTATAGGCTCTTGCTGCCGACATAGACCAAACAAACTCCTCTTCCTTCATACGATTAATAATTGGAGTGTAATATCCCATATTTTTGGACTACTAATGTTAGATATAATTGATGATATCGGTATTTAGAACTATCAGAGTTTGCCATCAATATTTATGATATCAGAGTTTGAAAAAGGATGATGTCATTAGAGTTCATCATCAGTATTTACTGATCAGTACTTGTCATCAGCATTTGTTCATATCAGTATTTGTCAAGCTGGAAATTAGGAGATATCATAGAATAATATATTTGCGGAGATATGTCGGTGTAGGACTTTACTTATTTGTAGCAGTCAATAGTTGGACATGTATTAGGATTCCTTATTCATGTATATCATATCAACTAGATTGATTGTGTAACTGTGCAGTATATATGCACAAATTAGGTTAACAATATATGTGTAGATTATTATTTTATCATTCTGTGTAACCTAGCAGCTCTCAAGGATATATGTTAATCATCTAAGAGAGTTTTGTAATCAGATTTTATCCATTAATATAAAACTGATTCTGAATCTTGAGTTTTAATTTGAGTTGATTGTTTATACTGTATTCACCCCCTCTATAGTATCACTTAAGGCTTAAAAACTAGTATCAGAGCTTGATATTGATACACAAACAGTTTAAGATCCAAAAACCAATTAATAATGGTCGACAAAGAAATTCAACAACCACCACCAGCCACAACACAAATCAATAACAACATGAGCAGATATGAAGCCGACAGAGTTCCAATCTTGAAAGTCAATGAGTATCTAATCTGGAAAGTTAAGAAGGATATATGCTTGGAAGCCACAAATCTTTAATATCTAAATAGGATTTATGATGGTCTACACAGGCCCAAGAAACTTAATGTTGTTGTTCCCGGTGAGATTGAAAAGATGGTTTACAAGGATAAGAAGGATTATACTCCTAAAGATTTAGCATGAATTCTGAAAAATTCTAAGGTGAGACATTTGATTCATAGAAGTTTGGATATTTTTATGTCCAAAGGGTGATTGGATGTAAGACAACAAAGGAGATATGGGACACTTTGGAGGTTAAGTGTCAAGGAACTACTGCTATAAAAACGAACAGAAAGACAATACTCATAGAAGAGTATAATCACTTTGACTCAAAAGCTGATAAGTCATTGACTGAGATCCTAGACAAGTTTCATAAATTACTGAATGATTTGTCTCTTGTTGACACAAAATGTGATCCAGAAGATTCAAACCTGAAGTTTCTTCTTGCACTACCTGAATAGTTGGATCCGAATGTCATATCCATATGAGATAATTATGATCTTGATGAAACATCTTTGGATGAGATTTATGGAATGCTCAAAACTCATGAACTGGATATGGAGTAAAAGAGCAAGAGGGAATGGTCAAGGACAAGATAAGTTACACTCAGAGTTAAGAAATACAAGAGAAAGAGTTGTGAGAAAGGGTCATTCAAAAGGAAAGGCCATGATTATAAAGTCTGATACCGAGTCATCAAATACTAAAAATGACTTAAACTCTGATATCTCTACAGACTCCGAAAGTGATCATGAAGATGATGAAAAGATCTTGCATATGGCGGCTTTGAATGTAAGAAGCTTCAAGTAGATGGCTTACAAGGACTTTAAGAAAGGAAAGAGATTTTCCAGAAGAGGCTCTAGTTCTTCAAACTCTGATAAGAAGAACTACAAGAAATATGATGAAAAACAGTCCAAATCTGGCAAGATTGATAAGTCCAAGATCAAGTGTTACAACTGTGATGGAGTTGAAAATTTTGCATCTGACTATTGAATGCCAAAAGCTGAAAGAAAGCAAGCATTGATTACTCATAAGAAAAAGAACTGGGATGATACATCAAAATCCGATGAGGGTGTCAGCTATGCTCTCATGGAAAATGCTGATAGTGAACTTGAGACTTTTGAGACTAACGTACCTCAAACAACTTTAGCTTTTAATACTGATGATATCAGTGAGTTAAGGCTATTTCTTAAAACATTACATGTTATCTATAGAGATCAAATTCTCGAAAACACTAGAATCAGAATTGAAAATTCTGACTTAAAGAAAATAAATGATCACCTAGAAACTGAATTGATTTTTATGCAAGAAATTCAAAAAGATGGAGATGATGCTATTTATGTTAAAGATAAATAGTTAGTAAAGCATGCTTATCTTGAAAAGAAATTAGCTAAAGAGAGAGATAATCAAACTTTGCCTAGTTCAGGAAAATTAACTCAAGGAATAATTTAAAAGTTGTTGTTGGGGATCAGTATTAGGTTATGCAGATAAATCTAGTACTATAAAATTCAAGGAAAATGAATTTGAGCATATCAAACCAGTAAACACTAATAAATTAGCTAAAAATGAAGTATAAGTTAACTCATGTTAAGTTTAACTTAATAATTGATTAATTCAATTCAGTAAATGAGAAGGGATCTACATCAGCATCTAAGTCTAGGTTAAATACTGAAAATTGTGAACAGGTTAAGGCTAAATCAGTAAATATTGGTTTAATATCTCACAAGCTGAAAGAGATTAAAAAGAAAAAAGGAAAAACAACCTAAGAAAAATATAAATGGAAAAATAGTTGTAAATAAGGAAAATAATTATGAACCTATTCTTAATGCACCTAAAAAGGCTTGTTTAAAATGTGGTAGTACTAATCATCTTGTTGTTTCTTGCAGGAAGAATGAAGGAATAAATGTTGTTCCTCCTAAATCAGATTTAAGGAACATAACATTCAGATATAAACCACATAATCCTTGTTTTCATTGTGGCAGTACTTGGCATTCAATTTATACATGTAAAGAGTATCACAGTTTATATTATGATTATTATGAACTGAAATCCTTTTTGAATAAAACTAGAATTATTTCTGCATGTGTATCTTTTCATATTAAGAGTGTTAGCATAAAATCTAATATAAAGACTATTGTTGCGCCAAAAACTTGTCATCAATTTTACAATCGTTAATGCAAGTGTTAGGGCGAAAACACACGCTATGTTAGGTCACACACTGTAGAAGGGGGTTGAATACAGTGTATAGCACAATCAAATCGAATTCTAATAACACAAGTAACAGAAAATAGACTTTATTCAATGCAATAAACTCTGTTACAATATGAAATTGTCGTCTCTCAGTGATGAACAAATATCACGAGAGCTGTTAGGATTACAATGAATAATATTCTCGATAATGATAACACATTTAGTGTAAACCCTATGTCTGTGTTTATATACTACACAGTTACAAGATAATCACTAATTGATATGGAATATAATTATGCTTCCTAAAATATATCAATCAGTTATCTTTTCTTCCAAGTATTCCATTCTTCACAGAATTCCTTCTTCATGCATATCTCTTCTTACGTTTGTCCTGATCTTCTTTCCTTTCAATCAGCTGCCTTCCTTATCTGAAAGTTTCCTTTAAGTCCTGATATTATCTCCTGATAAATATCTCCTGAACCTTAAGTACTGATAACTTAAGTTCTGACTTCAGTATAAGTGTTGATTTCAGTTAAGTACTGATTTGTCCTACTTAAGTAAGATCAGAAAACTAAACATAAATCATATTAGACATGACATTATAAAATATATCTAACAATCTCCCCCAACTTGTAAATTAGCATAATATACAAGTTTAACAGATTTTTGATGATGTCAAAAACATTAAGTACAAATGTATGAGAATTTGACTAGATAACTACAACTTACAGTCCTTAAAGCTTTACCAACTTTAACTTCTGATAACAACTTCAGTCTGTATACATATCAGAATTTGAGCAGTTGTAGATCTTGACTTGGCTTCACTTTCTGATCTCTCTGATGTCATGAGTTATTCTGAGATAGTTCTTTAACAAACATGTCTCAGCATATCTGAGTTCATCAATCATCCTCATTTTAGCATCTTTGAGTTATGCAGTATCTTCACCAGTTGGGAAGATAGCAGCCCTGAGATCATTTATTCTAGCTTTCCTTATGTCCTGATCCAGTCTGATCAAATATGCCTTGTCAGACTCAAGATTGAATTCTACAGCCTTATAACCCAGAAAGGTAGTTCTAATCTTAGCAGAGTTAGGCTTCATCTCAACAATATCACCCTTGTGATCTCTGTACTTTGGAAGATATGTGCTGTCAGACTTTACAGAATAAAGTCTTTTCTGTCTCTGAATTTGAGTCTTCAAATAGTTTGCAGCACTTTCTGTTATTCTGTCATTCACTTGAAGTAAGAATAAGACATGTTCTAGTTCTTCAAAATACTTCAGTGGTATAGCATTTTCCCTTATATGGTAAACCCTACCATCTGTCATGAAATATAACAGGATGTGTTCTTTCAAGTAGGTATGGTAGACCATCTGTACAGATTCTAGTTGATTCAATCTTTCAAGAGTTGCTCCAACACCTGGTTCACTTAAGGAAGTTGGATCATTGGTTGTGTTCTGCACTCTTCTTTCATCAGTACTACCCAATCCAGTTTTATCTCTTGCTTCCTTTCCAGTAACCACTCTTGCTTCAAAACCACTTGATGCAGTCTTCAAATGTTGAGTCTGTTTGGCTTTAGTGAATCCTGGTAGGAGTAACCTTGAGGATTTAACATGAGCAATGTCAGAGGTTTCCTTTAATTTATCTTCTGATATCAAGTCAACTTGAGCTATGTCAGAGGTTGCTTGCTTCATGGTTATATCAGAACTAACTATATCTTGACTCTGAACAACTTCATGGTTGTCTTAGAAATCTTTCTTGAAGTCAGAGTAAGATCAGCATCTTTAACAGAATTTTCTTCATCCATAGGAGGCACATAAACCTTTATAGGTTCACCAACTTTTTCTTTGCCCTTAGACCTTGGATCTATCTGTAATTATGATTTGGCCTTAGTTGCCTCAAGATTCGTCCTTTCTTTTATCACAATGCCTTTGGCCTTAGGAAGTTTCTTTTTACCAACAGAAGCTTCAGATTTAGAGTTGACTTTTTCTGACTTAAGTCTAGCTTCTTCTTCCATTAGACTCTCAAAGTCCATTCCTGGATTTTCTTTCAGAAATAACTGTCTTGAAATTTCTTCATCAAGATCCAAAAGTTCATCAGAACTTATCCTTTTACCAGTATCAGAAGTTATTCTTCTCCCAGTATCAGAACTTGTTCTATGACTTGTAGTTCCAGCTCTTCTTGATGATAGACCTCTACCTTGATCATGACCTCCACCCATTCCAGAGTTTCCCTGGTCATCTTTTTCATCATCCTTTCCCTTCAGTGTCTTAACAGTTTTGCATTTGGACAATTACTTTCTCCCCCTTTTTGGCATCAGTAGGTAAAAGAAGAGAGACACGCAATTCCACTGAGGATTGGATTTCATCGAGTTGAGATTGCTGAGAAGCTTGATTTTTCAAAATATCATCAATCTGAGAAAAATTGTTCAGATTGTTGCTTCTCTTGGGTTTTCTCAATGTAAGCAACTCTGTCAAAGGTAGGTTGGAATAAATTGTTCTTTTCAATTTTCATAGTCATTTCTTGCTTGAGTAATGCTTCTTGAATTTTATGCACCTCGACATGAGTTGTTGAGTGTTGACCTTGAAGGTGTCTAGTACTCAATGCAGTAACTCGTAGCTGTGTCATGAAATCATCATTAATTAGCATCTCATCAGCTTTTGCCAAGTGCTCAGCAAGAATTTTTTCAGATGGAACAAAGGTGACTGTGTTCTACTCCTTAGTCCACTCCTGTCCTCTAGGAGTTTCACACCAAGGTACTGGTGCATCTCCTCTAACAAACTTTTTGACTAGTTCAGCTTTTGAAGGAGCTTGTAGAGGTGCATGTCCAAAAGGATCAGCTTCATCAGCATCAGCATTTGTAGCAGCATCACCAGTATCATCAGCATTTGCAGCATCAGAACTTACAGATTCAACATCCTCTGATAAAAGAACAGTATGAGAGGCTATTGAGGCTTCAACATCATCCTCTAAGTGCTGATATGCTTCCAAGTTCTGATCAACAGCCATATTCTGATGCTCACCTATAGTCTGATCTTCAATATCAAGATGCAAAGAAGGTGTTGTACTTAATTCTGGAATTTCATTATCATCAGGAAGTGGTGTTGTTGATGGATTGAGTGGAGCTGGTGGAGCTTCTAAGTAGAGAACCCCGGGCATAATTAGTTTGTGAATATCAATCTCAGCACTTATGCCTGGGTCTGCAATAGATACTGGTTCATTTACAAGAGACACGGGTGGTGTTGATTGTAACACCCCCAGATCCGGGGTCGGGGATCCGGGTTGTCACGGTCTTTCTTTCCACAATATCACTTCACTTAATTAATAATAAATAACCTCATGTTGTGACCCCATACTAACACACACCACAACCCGTTATAGTCTCAGAGATGAAATTGAAATAAGTACAAGTCTTTGAGTCCACAATTTAAAAGTTATTACAACCCAAAACGATTACTTGATAAATTTACAGTTAATTGCCATTATCTGCCACAAGTTATAATTATACATAATTTGATTCTCAAAAGTAGATGGTCTGCACTACAATGGATCTACCTCTGCAGCTATAGCAGCTACAACATCATCGGGAAGACGCGGGACGCTTCCCACGCGCTTGCGCTGGGTCTGCTGGAGTCTGGCCATCTCTCCTAACTGTTGTTGTGTGATGAAGAAATAAAGCAAGAGTGAGCCTTACAGCTCGTAAGATAATACATAGTGATAACAATAATATAAGTATCTAAATGGATACTTAATAGAATCTCTATCATGTGTAAGATAATTACTTACTAGATATAAGTAAAAACAAGGAATGAAGTTACCAATACTTCACCACACTTATATCATTTATAAAGCTACTTGAACTACCACCGTTCAAAGTATTATAAGTTTTAAGAAAAACATCCCATAGATGAGACCACAAGTTAAGACTTGAATAGATTCAATCTTTGAAATATTATTGAATGAAAAAGTTATGAGATACTTTATTTAGTCCCGATATATATATATCCACATATATATCTCTTTAAACATTTCCTGGAACCTCTGTTATGTAAAGTATGAACAGAGTTTGAAACCTCCAATAAATTTTGGAAAGGAAAAGAATTTTGGCATAAACCAGATATCTTGCTGATCAGGCAAAGATACCAATAAGTAACCTTTTCTACTAGTAGATGGATGAATCCCCCACCGGTCATCACCCTGGCCTCATAAGGACCTTGTGCTGGACCGCCACCCGGCCTCTTACGCGTTGATGGACTGCCACCCAGCCACTTACACAATAATAGACCGTACCCCGGCCTGTCGCTTATGCCGACTCAATTAGATGGGCTTACTTCCCGAACATTGGGCAAGTAATCAATTCATTTACCAAAACTGCAACCTCGTTGCGAATATAAAATACACCACAGAGCCGGATTCCCCAGGTTTTGAGCGAGTATTTAAATCCCCTTAAAAAGGAAGATCTTAAATATAAAAATGAGTTTTGGGATCCGCTCTAACTTTAAAAATCATTTTGAAGACTCGAAAACACTTTATAGAGTGTTTGGAGTAAAGCTGATTTAATGAAGTAAATCAGTCCCCAGAATATTTAGAAAATGACTGAATATTATTATTTAAATAATATTCCCATAAAGGATAATCTTTATAAAAATAATTGAAGTAGAAGTATTAAAACTTATACTTGAAACGAGTATTAAATAACCAAAGATATACTTATATGAAAGTACTATCTTTATTTGAATAATTGAAAATAAGTTTGATTATTGACACCTTATTCTTTAATAAAATAAAGAATATATTTCAGTAATAAGCGGAGTCATAATACCTCGAATGAATATTATAAATAATATTCATAAAATAAAGGAGTCATACATCCTCGATTGAATATCCAAGTAATATTCAATAATAATATAAAGGAGTCATAAGCCCTCGAATAATATTCGAAATAATATTCATTTAATAAAATAAAGAAGTCATAAGCCCTCGAATGACTATTCATAATAATATTCATTAAATAAAATAAAGTTAAAGTTATCGAATAAACCTTATTCGATTAATAGTTTTGAAAACTATGACCATATATATATATAAATATATATATATATATATCCATATCCATATATACAAAATCTACTCGGGATCCTCGACTCCCGGTTTTAGAAAATATTTTCACCTTTGGGTCCCTATACTAAGGGTATATGCAAGTTACCGCTATTCTCTAGCATAGGTATTATCAACTGAACCAACAGATATATATTTCAAGAATATGAAACAGGCATGCTTATATACCATATCACATGCTACAATATATCGCAAGAATTTTGCTAAATAACCAATATGCATTTATCGCAAGATCATGCATATACAAATATATACATCACAACAACAGTATAACGGATAGAATACTTGCCTGAGCGACTCGGGGTGATAAAAGGCTCGGGACGAGTCTGGTAACCTATAAACAACAAGTAAGTTGGAATTAAACCAAAATCACTTGTAAATCTATACTTTAACTAACTTAGACTCTAACGCTTGTTTTGCGCTCACTGATTTGCTTAAGTCACTTGGGTACCCTCGGCTCCACCATTTTTAATAATTTAACCTTTACGAGTTTTAAAGCGATTCCTTCGCGAGTGTCTTACCAACTGCCTAACACACTTACCATAAATGTTTCATACATTAATTAACCCTTTTTGGTCTTTAACCTATGTTTCAAAGTAAGGCGAGGGAAAAAGTTTCGTTCGCGAAACGCCGTTACTTGAAACGGTCATTTCTCCTAAACCGTGCATCGGAATCGAACGAACTACATATCAAAACGAAGCTCGTAACATGAGCTATCTAAACATGGCAGTGGCCATAAACTAGCAGGGGGTTCTCGGGTCCTAATGCTATGCACAAAAACAGTCCAAAGAAAATCGGACGTTACGACGGCTATGTTTACGCGATTTCCAAATTTTAAACCATTCAAAACCAACCACAAACCAACCTCAAATCCAACATACAACCAACACCCATCCTTATCACATCATAACAATCCCAACCAATTCAATTTAATCATTCATACTTATGCCTAAACTTAACTTTAATCATACTTAAGTTCTTTTAAATCAAAACCACAACAATTACCATTCCATTTCACTACCATTCCAAATCCCAAACTCTAAATCATAACAACAAGCTACAATATCATCCCACTAATCAAAATCATCTTATAATATATAGGAATCTAGGGTTTGGAGATGGTATACCTTCCTTGAAGTGGTGGGAGGAGCTAGGAAGCCTTAAGAAGCTTTGAGAAGTCTTAAGAATGCTTGGATCTTCAAGAAAAACAAGAAAAGTTCAAGTTAAAAAACTTGAAAACACTATTCATTGTCTTCTTCTTTGATTAAATGAAGAAGATTGAGAAGGAATTAATGGCTTAAACTCATGATATAGTCCTAACTAAGCATGAAGATGATTAGGGAATTATCTTACCAATTTAGGAAGCTTGGATCTTGGATTTTGAAAAATCTTGCCTTTAAAAAGTGAGAAAGCCGAGAGCAATGAAGAACTAATGCCTTGGTTGCTTTTTTGATTTTTGATGAAAATGATTTTACTTGGCTTGGTTGACTTGTTTTGTATTTGATTTAGTCAATTACCTTCTTGCCCTTGAAATTGTGTGGTTACAAAGCTACCACACCTCCTTCCTTCCCATGTCATGCTTATGTCATCCTCATGATGTCATCCTCCCTTCCTTGTCCTCTTTCTATTGGTTGGATGACATCATTCCCACTAATCCCTTTGATTAACTTCCTAATCGTTTGCCTAATGACCGCTGATCTGTTATACGGTTCGCTTAACTTTCGTTCTCGTTTATCGTTTGAAGGATCATACCCGGGATCTTATTACTTAGGTTCCCTTAACCTTTCTCAATACATTATATTCCTTTTTATGATCCTCTATTATAATCCTTTAATTTAAATCCTTTTTTTTATCCTGTTACCATATACTCAATTCTCTCCGTATCTTGTGGATTTCCGGGAAAAACCAAAGTGTTCAGAATTGGATTCTGACGATCTTTACATACACTTATATATTACATAGAGTACTAATAATATCCCAGAATATCCATAACAGAACCCCTACATAGTGTGGCGTGAAAAGTTTTCTCATTCAGCTAAAACAATATTCACAAGGGTTACAAAAAGTTGAAAATTTTGGGGTTATTACAGTCTCCCCTCCTTAAAAGGATTCCGTCCCGGAATCAAACAGAAAACAAATGGGGGTACTTTTCTAGCATTGTGCTCTCTAGTTCCCAAGTTGATTCTTCCATATTATGATTCTGCCATAGTACTCTAACTAGCTTGATCACTTTGTTCCGAAGCACCTGCTCCTTCTTATCCATAATCCTTACCGGCTCCTCCACGTAAGTTAGATCTGGCTGCATATCCACCTGCTCGTACTCCACTATGTGCCTGGCATCCCGATGATACCTCCTTAGCATTGACACATGGAACACATTATGAACTTGTTGCAAATTAGGGGGTAGGGCTAGCTCGTAAGCTAACTTTCCAATCCGTCTTAATATCTCAAAAGGTCCAATGTATCTTGGGCTTAGTTTTCCTTTCTTTCCGAACCTCATTAATCCCTTCCAAGGGGATACTTTCAACAGTACTAAGTCCCCTACTTCATATTCCTTGTCCTTTCGGGCTAGGTCTGCATATTTCTTCTGTCTGTCTTGGGCTGCTACAAGTCGCCCTCTGATAAGATCCACTATATCTTTGGTCCTTTGGACCACTTCGGGTCCGAGCATCTTCCGCTCTCCTACTTCATCCCAGTATAAGGGAGATCGACACCTTCTTCCGTACAGGGCCTCATAAGGCGGCATTCCGATGCTAGCATGAAAGCTATTGTTATAAGAAAACTCGATCAACGGCAGGTGATCATCCCAACTTCCTTTAAGGTCTATTGCACAGACTCTCAACATATCCTCTAGTGTCTGGATGGTCCTTTCACTCTGTCCATCCGTCTGGGGATGGTACGCGGTACTCATATTTAACTTGGTCCCCGCACACTCCTGAAAGCTCCTCCAAAATCTGGAGTTGAACCTGGGGTCTCGGTCTGAGACAATGGACGTTGGGACTCCATGTCGCGTCACTATTTCCTTAAGGTAAATGTCCACCAGTCTATCGACTGTGTATCTCTCATTGATAGGAATGAAATGAGCTGACTTTGTCAGTCGGTCTATAATTACCCAAATGGCGTCGTGATTGGCTTTCGTCCTTGGCAAGCCTACAACAAAATCCATCGCTATCTGTTCCCATTTCCATTCGGGAATCTCCAGGGGTCGCAAAAGTCCACTGGGTCTCTGGTGCTCTGCCTTTACTCTTTGGCAAGTCAAACACTTGTTTACCCATTCTGCTACGTCCCTCTTCATGGTGGGCCACCAGTAATATTCCTTCAAATCCCTATACATCTTTGTACTTCCCGGGTGAATGCAATACCTTGAACTATGGCTTTCATCCAAAATCTCATCTTTAAGTTCTTGAACATTCGGAACCCAAATTCGGTAGGAGTACCTCATTATCCCTTTATCATCTTTCTCAGTATGGATCTCCTCTCCAGTCATTGACTCTCTGCCTTCATTCATTATTTTCTCCTGGCACAATCTGATCTTTTCCAATAACTCTGGCTGCATTGAGATCTCAAAAAGCTTTTCAGTTCCGGTTCCGGTTACCTTTACTTCTATTTCCATTCTCTCAAAATCCCTTATCAACTCTTCCGAAGTCGTTATCATTATGAGTCTTTCCTTTCTACTAAGGGCATCAGCCACCATATTGGCTTTCCCTGGATGATAGAGAATCTCACAATTATAGTCCTTGATTAGTTTTAACCATCTCCTCTGACGCATGTTGAGCTCTTTCTGCGTAAATATGTACTTGAGGCTCTTATGGTCTGTGAAAATCTCGCACTTCTCTCCATACAAGTAGTGCCTCCAAATTTTTAAAGCAAATACTATTGCCGCGAGCTCAAGGTCATGAGTAGGATATCTAACCTCGTATTCCTTCAGTTGTCTCGACGCATACGCAATAACTTTACCGTGCTGCATAAGCACACATCCTAATCCTTTGTGCGACGCGTCACTATATATCACAAAATCTCCTTTTCCGTCCGGCAATGCTAATACCGGAGCCGTTATCAACCTTTTCTTTAATTCCTGAAAACTGTACTCGCATTTCTCCGTCCATTCAAACTTCTCTGTCTTACGAGTAAGTCGTGTCAAAGGGGCTGCGATCTTCGCAAAGTCCTGAACAAATCTACGATAGTAGCCGGCCAATCCTATAAAACTCCTTACCTCTGTGGGTGTGGTTGGCCTTTCCCAATTTGAGACCGCCTCTATCTTGGAGGGGTCGACCAATACTCCTTCTTTATTGATCACATGACCTAAAAACTGTACTTCATTCCGCCAGAATTCACACTTCGAGAATTTGGCATATAACTGCTCCTCTCTGAGTATTCCTAGAGCTATCCTCAAATGCTCTGCATGTTCTGCCTCAGTCCTTGAGTAGATCAAAATATCATCGATAAAAACTATCACACACTTGTCCAAGTACTTCTTAAATACTCTATTCATTAAATCCATGAAAGCCGCTGGGGCGTTGGTTAATCCAAAGGACATTACCAAGAACTCATAATGCCCATACCTGGTACGGAACGCTGTCTTGGAAATATCTTCGGGTTTAATCTTTAGTTGGTGATATCCAGTTATCAGGTCGATCTTGGAAAAATAAACAGCATCCTTTAGCTGGTCAAACAGATCGTCTATTCTAGGCAATGGGTACCTGTTCTTTATGGTTAGCTTGTTCAACTCTCGATAGTCTATGCACAACCTCATGCTCCCATCTTTCTTCTTAACAAATAAAACTGGTGCTCCCCACGGAGACACACTGGGTCTTATCATACCCTTATCCAAGAGTTCCTGCAATTGGATAGCTAATTCCTTCATTTCTAATGGGGCTAACCGGTAAGGTGCTTTTGAAACTGGCACTGTCCCTGGGGCCAACTCAATAGCAAATTCAATCACTCTATCGGGTGGTAATCCCGGAAGGTCTTGGGGGAATACATCTTCAAATTCGTTGACTACTGGAATATCTTGTAAGTTGGGCACCTCCTTCTGCGTGTCCACCACATAGGCTAGGTAAGCCTCACTTCCTTTTCGTAGCATCCTTTTGGCCTGGGCCATAGTCAAAAATTTATGCGTCTGCCTCTTTCCTCTAAATATAACTTCTTTCTTCCCGGGGATATTTAACTTAACTTTCTTCCCTTTACAGTCTATCTGAGCATCGTTGCTAGATAGCCAGTCCATTCCCAAAATCACATCGAACTCCCCTAATTTAAAAGGAATCAGATCAACACTGAAAGATTGCTCCCCTATGCCTATCTCACAGGCGGGGTGAATCTGGTTAACAGGAATAATTTCATGATTGGCTATTTCTACTTGTAAGGGTTCTATCAAGGGTTCAGCCTTAAGTCTTAACTTACACGCAAGGTCCTTTGATATAAAAGATTTAGTTGCTCCCGAATCAAATAAAACATTTGCACTGACTGAATTTAGAGAAAGGGTACCTGCTATCACATCTGAATCTTTCATAGCATCCTGGACTGTCATGTTGAAAGTCCTCGCAGTAGGTGGCTTATTAGAAGCAGCCCTGCTTGCTCCCGAAGCTGCTGGTTTGTTCATTGGGCATTCCCTCTTCCAATGACCTGGGCGTCCGCACTGATGACAAGTGGCGGTTGGAATGACGGCAGGGGTTGATGATGGGCACTTATTTGAGTAGTGGCCTTCTCGACCGCACTTAAAACAGGTTACTGGATTTCCTTTACACTCCCCAGTGTGATTCCTTCCACATATGTTACAGGCTGGCAATGGGGGTCGAGACTGGTTGGAATAGGACATTCTTGACTTCTGGCCGCCCTGGCTCACACTCATACTCATTGGACGTTTAAACCCAGTGTTCCTTCCTGGTAGGGACACTGCTCCTCGATTAAATCTAGTTGAGAAGCTCCTTCCTGCGGAACCTCCACCCATGCTCATACTTTTCCTCTTTATTCCTTTCTTCTCTCTTTCCTTCTGCATCTGTTCACTTCCAACTTCTACAATCGTTGCCTTTTGCACCAGAGTGGCATAGTCCGTAAGCTCAAGGATTGCCACCCTATTCTGAATCCACGGTTTCAGTCCCTGCTGAAACCTCCTAGCTTTCTTTTCCTCGGTGCTCACAAACTCCGGCACAAACCTTGATAACTCAGTAAATTTCGCCTCGTACTCTGCTACAGACAAGTTATTCTGCTTTAGCTCCAAGAACTTGAGCTCCATCTGGTTTTCCATAAACCTCGGGAAATACTTTCCCAGAAACAACTGACTAAATCTCTCCCAGGTTATAATAGCATCTGTCTCCATGTTTTTCTTGGCCTCCCACCAGTAGTTAGCTTCTCCTTTCAGAAGGTAGGTAGCAAATACAGTCTTCTGTGCCTCCTCGGTACTCAAAATCTCAAAAGATTTCTCCATTTCCTTTAACCATGCCCTTGCCTCAACTGGGTCGGCTGATCCGTGGAACTCAGGGGGCTTAAGGGACTTAAAAGCCCTGAAAGAGTTTGCCACAACATTGTTACTTCCTTGAGGGGGTGGGTTGGGTTGACGTTCCAAATTCTGCCTTAGGAGTTGCATGAACTGGCCCATGGGATCCATGCCTGGGTTTGGTACTGGTTGCTCAACCTCGGTTTCTCCTTCTTCAGCCTCTATCTCAAATCCCTCAACATCATATGTTTCCTCTTCCTCTTCATACAGGGAGTCATCCTGTTCCACATAATCCTCATCTTCCTCTTTACTGTGCTCCTGGTTCCTATCATCCTGGTTATGGCTTCCCTGGTCTTCAGATCCAGGGTTCGCCCTAGTTCCAATCTTTCTTGGCGGCATGATTCTGATAATAATAAAAAAATTATTGGGAACAATTCAACGTTAGGTCACAATCATATACAACATTGTGCCTTGCACAGCTCTTAAAATGGGGAGAACGTATATCGCAATTCTATTATTTTAAGAAAGTTCTAATACAAAGTGCAGTAATAATAATGATAAAAACAGTGATCCCGTCACTATGGAACTGAACCGAAAGGAAACAAATATATACATAATGCGAGAAATACATAGTTTGATCTGGTCAAAAGTACAACAGTGCTACAGTCATCTGTCCCAAAAGTGATACACAAGAGTCTATCTGTCTAGTCAGAAAAAGGGATGCTATATACAAGTCAACTATCCCGGAAAATTGGCTCTTACTAAGGCCTCGGCTAACTAGACAACTAGACTATTCCATCATCAATCCTGAATCACACACCGGAGCGGGTCAGCTCCCAAACCCTTTCCATCGCACGACGGAAGATATAGTCGGCCTGCCGCCTGGAGATCCTACCATGCCTGTCCCCCTGGAGCGATCTGAGCCTCGCTCAGGATGTGAGCTCTATCCCCGTAAGCTCCCTCCTCAAGGATCGGGGTATAGAAGCCCTAGTCTCATAAGCTCGGGTACGCCTACCCACCCTCTCTGCATCCAACTCCCTCCTGGCCTCATCTAGTCGGCCCTCGGCAACAGCCACTCGGGTCCTCAATACATCCTGAACATATCCATGAGCTAACGAAGACTGCCTGTGGGCAGGGTCAAGAGGTGGTGAATCCGGAGCCGCTGAGGGTGCCTCCTCATCCGAAATAGCAATGACCTCCGTCTCAGGCTCCTCTGAGGGGTCCTCCTCATCCTCCTCCATCTCAGGCTCCTCCTGATCCTCAACATCTAGCAATGCCTCATCATGCTCACGCTCGAACATCTCAGGGTCCTCTATCTCAGGCGCCTACACATTAAACGAGCTAAGTTACTATCATGATACTTATAAGGGTTCCCGTAAGGGTTTTAACTGTCAGTACTACTTTAAGTAGTCCGACCATGAACTTGGCAAGAGTTCTTATTATCTTTGTGAGTTTGTTATTATATCGACGCATCATCTCTGAGGTTTATAACGCTTAGCTCTGATACCATTTCTGTAACACCCCCAGATCCGGGGTCGGGGATCCGGGTTGTCACGGTCTTTCTTTCCACAATATCACTTCACTTAATTAATAATAAATAACCTCATGCTGTGACCCCATACTAACACACACCACAACCCATTATAGTCTCAGAAATGAAATTGAAATAAGTACAAGTCTTTGAGTCCACAATTTAAAAGTTATTACAACCCAAAACGATTACTTGATAAATTTACAGTTAATTGCCATTATCTGCCACAAGTTATAATTATACATAATTTGATTCTCAAAAGTAGATGGTCTGCACTACAATGGATCTACCTCTGCAGCTATAGCAGCTACAACATCATCGGGAAGACGCGGGACGCTTCCCACGCGCTTGCGCTGGGTCTGCTGGAGTCTGGCCATCTCTCCTAACTGTTGTTGTGTGATGAAGAAATAAAGCAAGAGTGAGCCTTACAGCTCGCAAGATAATACATAGTGATAACAATAATATAAGTATCTAAATGGATACTTAATAGAATCTCTATCATGTGTAAGATAATTACTTACTAGATATAAGTAAAAACAAGGAATGAAGTTACCAATACTTCACCACACTTATATCATTTATAAAGCTACTTGAACTACCACCGTTCAAAGTATTATAAGTTTTAAGAAAAACATCCCATAGATGAGACCACAAGTTAAGACTTGAATAGATTCAATCTTTGAAATATTATTGAATGAAAAAGTTATGAGATACTTTATTTAGTCCCGATATATATATATCCACATATATATCTCTTTAAACATTTCCTGGAACCTCTGTTATGTAAAGTATGAACAGAGTTTGAAACATCCAATAAATTTTGGAAAGGAAAAGAATTTTGGCATAAACCAGATATCTTGCTGATCAGGCAAAGATACCAATAAGTAACCTTTTCTACTAGTAGATGGATGAATCCCCCACCGGTCATCACCCTGGCCTCATAAGGACCTTGTGCTGGACCGCCACCCGGCCTCTTACGCGTTGATGGACTGCCACCCAGCCACTTACACAATAATAGACCGTACCCCGGCCTGTCGCTTATGCCGACTCAATTAGATGGGCTTACTTCCCGAACATTGGGCAAGTAATCAATTCATTTACCAAAACTGCAACCTCGTTGCGAATATAAAATACACCACAGAGCCGGATTCCCCAGGTTTTGAGCGAGTATTTAAATCCCCTTAAAAAGGAAGATCTTAAATATAAAAATGAGTTTTGGGATCCGCTCTAACTTTAAAAATCATTTTGAAGACTCAAAACACTTTATAGAGTGTTTGGAGTAAAGCTGATTTAATGAAGTAAATCAGTCCCCAGAATATTTAGAAAATGACTGAATATTATTATTTAAATAATATTCCCATAAAGGATAATCTTTATAAAAATAATTGAAGTAGAAGTATTAAAACTTATACTTGAAACGAGTATTAAATAACCAAAGATATACTTATATGAAAGTACTATCTTTATTTGAATAATTGAAAATAAGTTTGATTATTGACACCTTATTCTTTAATAAAATAAAGAATATATTTCAGTAATAAGCGGAGTCATAATACCTCGAATGAATATTATAAATAATATTCATAAAATAAAGGAGTCATACATCCTCGATTGAATATCCAAGTAATATTCAATAATAATATAAAGGAGTCATAAGCCCTCGAATAATATTCGAAATAATATTCATTTAATAAAATAAAGAAGTCATAAGCCCTCGAATGACTATTCATAATAATATTCATTAAATAAAATAAAGTTAAAGTTATCGAATAAACCTTATTCGATTAATAGTTTTGAAAACTATGACCATATATATATATAAATATATATATATATATATCCATATCCATATATACAAAATCTACTCGGGATCCTCGACTCCCGGTTTTAGAAAATATTTTCACCTTTGGGTCCCTATACTAAGGGTATATGCAAGTTACCGCTATTCTCTAGCATAGGTATTATCAACTGAACCAACAGATATATATTTCAAGAATATGAAACAGGCATGCTTATATACCATATCACATGCTACAATATATCGCAAGAATTTTGCTAAATAACCAATATGCATTTATCGCAAGATCATGCATATACAAATGTATACATCACAACAACAATATAACGGATAGAATACTTGCCTGAGCGACTCGGGGTGATAAAAGGCTCGGGACGAGTCTGGTAACCTATAAACAACAAGTAAGTTGGAATTAAACCAAAATCACTTGTAAATCTATACTTTAACTAACTTAGACTCTAACGCTTGTTTTGCGCTCACTGATTTGCTTAAGTCACTTGGGTACCCTCGGCTCCACCATTTTTAATAATTTAACCTTTACGAGTTTTAAAGCGATTCCTTCGCGAGTGTCTTACCAACTGCCTAACACACTTACCATAAATGTTTCATACATTAATTAACCCTTTTTGGTCTTTAACCTATGTTTCAAAGTAAGGCGAGGGAAAAAGTTTCGTTCGCGAAATGTCATTACTTGAAACGGTCATTTCTCCTAAACCGTGCATCGGAATCGAACGAACTACATATCAAAACGAAGCTCGTAACATGAGCTATCTAAACATGGTAGTGGTCATAAACTAGCAGGGGGTTCTCGGGTCCTAATGCTATGCACAAAAACAGTCCAAAGAAAATCGGACGTTACGACGGCTATGTTTACGCGATTTCCAAATTTTAAACCATTCAAAACCAACCACAAACCAACCTCAAATCCAACATACAACCAACACCCATCCTTATCACATCATAACAATCCCAACCAATTCAATTTAATCATTCATACTTATGCCTAAACTTAACTTTAATCATACTTAAGTTCTTTTAAATCAAAACCACAACAATTACCATTCCATTTCACTACCATTCCAAATCCCAAACTCTAAATCATAACAACAAGCTACAATATCATCCCACTAATCAAAATCATCTTATAATATATAGGAATCTAGGGTTTGGAGATGGTATACCTTCCTTGAAGTGGTGGGAGGAGCTAGGAAGCCTTAAGAAGCTTTGAGAAGTCTTAAGAATGCTTGGATCTTCAAGAAAAACAAGAAAAGTTCAAGTTAAAAAACTTGAAAACACTATTCATTGTCTTCTTCTTTGATTAAATGAAGAAGATTGAGAAGGAATTAATGGCTTAAACTCATGATATAGTCCTAACTAAGCATGAAGATGATTAGGGAATTATCTTACCAATTTAGGAAGCTTGGATCTTGGATTTTGAAAAATCTTGCCTTTAAAAAGTGAGAAAGCCGAGAGCAATGAAGAACTAATGCCTTGGTTGCTTTTTTGATTTTTGATGAAAATGATTTTACTTGGCTTGGTTGACTTGTTTTGTATTTGATTTAGTCAATTACCTTCTTGCCCTTGAAATTGTGTGGTTACAAAGCTACCACACCTCCTTCCTTCCCATGTCATGCTTATGTCATCCTCATGATGTCATCCTCCCTTCCTTGTCCTCTTTCTATTGGTTGGATGACATCATTCCCACTAATCCCTTTGATTAACTTCCTAATCGTTTGCCTAATGACCGCTGATCTGTTATACGGTTCGCTTAACTTTCGTTCTCGTTTATCGTTTGAAGGATCATACCCGGGATCTTATTACTTAGGTTCCCTTAACCTTTCTCAATACATTATATTCCTTTTTATGATCCTCTATTATAATCCTTTAATTTAAATCCTTTTTTTTATCCTGTTACCTTATACTCAATTCTCTCCGTATCTTGTGGATTTCCGGGAAAAACCAAAGTGTTCAGAATTGGATTCTGACGATCTTTACATACACTTATATATTACATAGAGTACTAATAATATCCCAGAATATCCATAACAGAACCCCTACATAGTGTGGCGTGAAAAGTTTTCTCATTCAGCTAAAACACTATTCACAAGGGTTACAAAAAGTTGAAAATTTTGGGGTTATTACATTGATAACGTCAGAACTTGTTGGCTGGAAATGACTTGAGGCTGGGTCAACACATACCCAATCTCACTGTGTGCTAGAAGATCTTGCACAAAGTGTAAATCAGATGGAGCTTCAGCATGGTTTAAGATTGCAGCATAGTTGTTGGGTACAAACTTGGCTCCATCTATAATCAAATCCTTAGGTGCCATGAGAGAAATTGAGAAATAAGGTTGCATGTAAGGTGTTTGATAAAATGTCTGTAAAAAAATGTCAGGAGATGAGAGAGAATAGAAGTAAAGAAAGAGAGATAAAGTGTGAAAGTAAATAAAATATTTTACAATCTTCTCTCTCTTTTACTTATACACGGTAGATAAAGTAACCGTTGGACACCTGTCAGACATGCAGCAGTAAAGGATAATTAATGGGCATGAGAATACAATAATCATTACTTATCACATGCAGTATTTCAAGGAAAAACTGTTCCACTTACCAAGTAATCCCATTAATTAAGGTAGTTCAGTTTTAATTTAAAATTGAAAAATGTTCCCACTTAATAAATTATTTTTACTGCGAGACCAATATTCTGTAAAAATATGACCAATGATAAAATGACCATAAAGAAACCAAGTAACAAATATTGACACGTCAGAATCAGAACTTGATTTGTATTAGAGTTAAAACGGTCATCAGAATATGGGTAAATCAGGATTTAAAAATGTATTAAACGATTCAAAGACAAAATCTTGCATAAATATAAAATTTTCATTGATATATTGAGAAAATACATATCATGAAATT